>NW_008631477.1:24236-68560 GCF_000691845.1 Merops nubicus | reverse complement strand
GCTGAAGGGTCCACGTGTCATGACTGACCACGATCATTAAAACAAGTGTGGTGATTATTTACGTCACACAAAGATATATCTCATTTTTCTAACCACACTGGAATTCAGCTGACTTAGAACAAAATAATATAAACACAGATTTGTACACTACCAGTAGAAATAACTATTGCAGCTTTTCCCCCAGAAAGGAATGAGCTGCTTTCCTGGCCAACAGGGTCTCAACACCATTGTAGATGCAGGGGCTTCTCCCACCACCCACATGCATACCAGGGTTCTTGATTTTTGAGCATTCACCACAGATTGTCACCACATCCATTTTCTCTATGACATGGCCAGGACACCATCCTTTTTGAGTTGGCTCTTATTAACATTAATTTTGATTATAGTCACATTATTCTTTCTGGCCTTGAGACATTACCCTACTCATATCAATCCAAACTGTTGCTCTAAGATTCACTCTACCAGATTTATCAGTGCCTGTCCTTCCTTGCCTTTGCATCTTTCCTTGGGCTTATCATTGACTATTGCATGAAATGTAAATTTACACTGTCAGATCATCTTACTGCCCATCTTGGGCTACTTTTTTTTAATTTTTATTACTACTAAGATGAAAGAGTTGCTAAATCACTGATGCAAACATCCATTCTCTCATTTCTTAAATTTCAGTGCAGGCACCAATGTGTTTTCTTCCAAGTCATTCATTTAGACTAAAGAAGATTTCTCTGGAAAAAAAAATTTAGCTTTCATTATTCAGCTTCCAATTTCTCATTATCTGCAGTGCAACTTTGAAAACTTGATTTATTCACTGGGCCTGCTACCTATCACAACAATGTTGTGTAACTGCTTCCTTGCACTTGGTTATTTATTTGTCTGTTTCTTTAGTGCTCCATATCTCCACGGTGAGGATGGTCGTGATCTCTGGGCACTACTTGGCACTGTAGAGTTCTAATTCTTTTGGCGTCGTGTGAAGGCAAACAATAAACAACAACAGCCATATAACACTTCTAGAGGTTAGGTCTAAATCATCATCAGCTTCATGGCACAGTGCACCCTGTAGCTGTAGTACTCCAAGTGTCAGGAGTACAGACATGGAAGTTCTTCAGCATTTGTGGATCACGATTTGGATGCAGCCTGTAGAACACAATCAACTTGTGCTTACTGACGATTAGCTCTTGCTAGAATTGAAGAAGAGAACTTCCCCACCCCCTTCCCCCAGCCCTCCCCACAAACTGGAAATAGAACAGCACACTGAACTCTGCTCCATGTATCACTTAAATAGTTCCTGATCAGTACAGTGCAAGCTATATGTGCCCAGCCACCTGTTTCTTTCAAAGAGAATTATATTTCCCCTGAAATAGACTTGACTCACAAATTTATAATCACACAGTTTTGAACTACTTAACATAAAATTTTAATAAAAAACACAGCATTTGTAAAGCATGTCAGCTTGAAAATAAAACTAGGTATTTCAATAACACCCAAGTGCCCTATTTAACATTTTTTGAATGGAACGCTTATTTCAAAATTTCTTTCCAAAGTGCGATTGCTTTTAGAGAAAATCATTAATAAGGAAATCAAAATGAAATATTTAAATTGCATTGAATAAAATAATTTGGCCCAAAGCGTTATGGGGAAAATTTCATCATTTTGTGAGAAAAAAATCTGGTTTTGCTAGTTCTTTATTGCTCTGCAGGATAGAAAGGATTTTTTTGTTCTTCTTTTCGTAATAGAATTTCTAAGACAGCTTTCCAGCCTCTAATCTAAAATCTCATCCTTTTCCCTTTCACTGTGCTTTCATATGTTATATAAAACACAATCAGCTGGATAGATTTCCTTCTGAGTTAATGTTAGCCTCATCCAAAAAATCACAAAAACAATCATTCTTTATTAAGATTGATGTGACTGTGTTGGAAATCCTAGTTACTGATAGGGGGGGACCAGAGAAAGTGACCAGTTCCTCAACTAAAACAGAGAAAAAAAAATGTGTTCCTTCTAAATTGAACATAGAGTTTTGATTTTTCCTTTCACCAATACCATAACTGTATTCATTTGGACACTTGTACATATAAATCAAAGAAGTGAAAAGCTTCTTTTTCAGAATTGCTGGAAGATAAATTTTCCCCATTAGCTAACCGTTCTGGATTTTATGGACTCACATACTGTAACAAAAGAATTCAAATTCCCTCTTCTACTTGGAGTTTTGGAAATGTTCAGCTTCCAGGAGAAGGACTACATATAAGACAGTAGATTTTTCTAGGGTAAGGTCCTGATGACACCATTAATGATGAAGACATTATTCCAGGGGGAGAAAGAAAAACTAGTCAGGAGATCCCTCAGTTTTGAATGATTATCTCAGCAAAGAGACCAGGGTAAAAAGAGCTTGCTCGTCTTGTTGGCTCATGAAAATATAACCCTGTCTTCTCCATGGGCAAGTCCCTTCAGCATTTATGAAGTTATATTTCTTTTTTTCCTGAGAATTTACTGTCTATTTTAAAAATAATAAAAGAAACCAATCCTATGTTTTATAAGTTACTGAATGAACTTTCTCCATTGTAAGATTATTTTGAGCATAGATATTCCCACTCTGGTGATTAAGAACTCTACATCGTCCATCTGATTTGTTCAGCATTCAGCATTAAAACTCTAGTCTTGATATCCCCTCTGGTAGCACGATACAGTGGTACAAAATTGCTACACTGTCAATGAATTGGACTTGATTTGAATCTGTCAAGGTTTAGGGCTGGGCTGATGTTGTGGTTTAGACCCAGTGGAGAGCTGGGCACCACGTGGCCACATGCTCAAAGCCCCCCACCCATACCCTAGACCAAAAGGAGAAAGGGGAGAAAAATACAAACCCCCATGGGTTGAAATAAGGAGAATTTAATACAACAATTTAAAAGGAGCAAGGAAAAACAGTAATAACAATATATAAAGCAAGTTATATAAAGAAACAAACCATATTAGCTCCAAAAAGAAATAGCAGGATGACCTTAGACTGTGCGACCAGGCCACATGCACCCAGCCTGACTCTGCTGTCCTAGGCATGATGTCAGCATGGTATCAAATAGCCTATTGGCTGACCTGGTTTTTGGCTGAGGCCCCCTCCCAAATCCTGGTGAAAATTAACCCTGTCCTAGCCGAACCAGGACATCTGGCCACTAGAGAAATGGCAGATGCTCTCTATTAACACATCTCCCTTCCCAAAAGGGAAGAGGGAGGCAATAAGGGAGCGTGACTTATGGACTGGAAAAGAACTCTAAAGCAGCAGCTTTAATGAGAATAATAGTAGTAAAATGAAATATATGCAAATGCATTCAGAACCAATATTGAACTCAACCCACCTGGTGGCAGTTTCGTCACCATCACCACTGATGCTGTGGAGCAGGCTTTGAGGAAGTCCCAGAATGGACTCAGTGGCAGACAGGAACCAGACTGAGGAGCTGGATTCTGGCACTGGCTTCAGGAACACATGGATTGGGGTCGAAGGCAGAATGGACAGAGTCCTCCTCAGATGCCAGACACTGAAGAAGAGAGCTTGACTCTTGTGGTCCCTCAGCTTTATCCTGAGTATGATGAAATGGGATGGAATACCTCGTTGGTCAGTTTAGGGTCACCTGTCCTGTCCAGTGCTCCCTGCAGGTGTGGCCTTTTACTTTCTGCAACCCCAGTGTGGTACACAAGCTTTAGCAGTGACCTTGGTCTGCACAGGAGCAAGTATAAACCAGAGCCTTTCTGTACATCAGTCCTTGGTAGTAACTCTAATCACAGAGTGATATCACTGCTAGAAGCAGACACTGTCTGTGAAAATATGCTGTTAACTTTAGGAAATGCAGTCAGCTAGAAGAGACTGAACTGAAAAGTAAAATCACTGAACAGAATTAGTTCTGTTCTAGCTCAAATCAGGTCAGAATCTTATAGAATCTTACTCCCTGATTGAACTACAAACGGAGAGCAGATAAGGAGAGGTTAATTATTTCCTCATTTCCTAAAAAAGTGTGTGGTATGAAGCTAAACATTTTCTGGAGAGAAATATATGTCAGGTATTATTATTCATCTTTCAAAATGCAAATATAAATATCTATCTGTTTTCTTAGGGAACAATTTTCAAATAAAACCCAGGTATATAAGATATAAATTTCAGTCATGGACCAGTTCTGAAACTTCATTGCAAATTCCTTGATGCAATGGTGATTATATGTGTAAGCCAAAATACACAAAGAACCTACAACTAGAAATAGTGTAGGAAACATGAAGTTTGTAGTGGACAGGCAAGAATTAATTTGTATTACAGGCGAATGAACCCTCCCACTCTTTTTCTATAATGTTCTGAAACTTTCCCTTCAGTCCAGTTCACACTGTAACATTATATTTTTAAAATTAATTTTGAATTTAAGCATTCTAAATATCAGGATCTGCTTTCACATCAGAACAGAATATTATTCTCCTATTTTTGGACTTTTATGCTAGAACCTGAACAGGCATTATGTTGAAGACATTATTAGATCAGATAGATCAATTAGGTATAAGAAGTAAGACATTAAACTGGATGGCCTTCACCCAAGAACTCTAATTCAGATGTGAACTTACAGGTCTCTTGGCCAAGATCTGTAAACTACATTACAAAAAACCACTGTGGCAGAAGACTGGCAGACTGCCAGTGAAACTTCCATCTCAAAAAAAATCTCAAGAAGTGATCTTAGGAACGACAGGCTTCCATCTCCAGTTAGGAATAAGCACGCTTCCATCTCTAGTAAGAGAAAGTATAAGATTGCTGAAACTATAGACAGACATGTTCCATTGGAAAGAGATTTCTGTAAGGAAAATGCTACCTCACTACCCCACTGATTTTCTGAGACCATGTCAGCAGAAATGTGAATATACTTTCATTTTTAAAAAGTCCTTGACACCATAGCTTAAGAAAGAAATTGTGTCAGGAATCACAGAGAGGATTTTATATGGCTTAAAAGCTGATTAAAGGATAAGAAGAAAACATCCCATCATAGACCTTCATAGACCAAATATTTTGCAGTTTTCAAGATGGAAGACAGCAAGGTGGTCTCCCATTGCCTGATTTTTGGGCAGGTTTTTTTTCAATGTAGATCTGGAAAAGGGAGTGAATGTTAAAATCTCTAACTCTGCAGACTATACTTTTTTTTTTAGTAGTCAGTTGCTGTGCAGATGTTGAGGACTGACAAAGGGTTCCCATAAAAATGAGTGACCAGAAGAGTGGCAGTTGTGCATTGGTGGAACAATATAAGGCAATACATCTGGGGAAAACCAATGAAGCTTATATGGTCCTGCATTCAGAATTTGTGGTTGAAACTCAGAAAAGCCATCTTGGAGTCTCCATTACTACAACAGAAGCCAAAGAAGCTGACAATGTAAAAAATAAAGAATAGTAAACTGTCATACCTGTCCAAAATGAGAAAACTGATTTAAAGGATAATCAGAAATAATTGTAACATTTTGGAATTTGGGAGGGTTTATGTGGTTATTGCTGTTTATAAATTACTTCTTTAATTTGATTTTAAGCTTGTTTAATGTTCAGAGCTATTCTTCTAAGACAAACACCCTCTTATCTACCTTATGATATGTATTCAGGCATATAGGCATGTGTAGAAAAATAACTTAATGCATTAAATATCCTAAAGCTTCTTATAGCCACAAATAAATTAGAATCCTGAAGAATTTCAGCTCCATTCCTAAATGGAAAAGTTAAACAGTGAAGTCTGCCCTACTGTCCTTCCACACAGAACTGTGGCAATGGAAAGGAGGTGGTAAGGAAGCTCAGAGGGGCTGATGTCAGAGCAGAAAGCACAACAGGAATGGAGGACTCTGTTTACCTTGTGAGTAAACGTAACATCAAGGCACAAAACAATTTAGACAACACATTTAGCATAGCTAGACAGAGAATCCACAACAGAAGCCATGTTCTATTCAGTCCTGAACCAACCCCTGGTCAAACATTTAACATCAAATGGTTATGGCAAAAGTGTGAGTACAACATACTCAAGCTCAAGAAATGTAAATTCCAAAAAGACAGTTAAAATTTATTAGAATTATATTTAATATTAATCAGGAGGACAATATAAAAATTAGAGAAGTAAAATACAGATGGTGAATAGCTTAAATACATAATGTTACAGTAAACATGAACAAAAATTAATGACCTACTAAAATAGATGAAAATATCTTTACACAGCTGAACACACAAAGAGAAAATAAGAGACATAAAACCCAACTAGAATCTATCATGAGGAAATAAGAGCTGTTTCTAGACAATAGTGTAATTATGGAATTATCAGACAGTAAGAAATTCCTTACAATACTTTATTCAATTATTTATGAAAAAGTATTCCACTTTTCAGTTATTTGAAAAAGGAAACATTGTCCAAATGAAAAAAGTAGTGAAGTCTCGAAAGCTGAGGTAAAAGTCAAGACAAGCCAAAAAAGTTTTGATAAATAGCTTCCTAACTCCCTGAACTAGGAACTTTTCAAGCAGTTGCAGGAAGAAATTGGTCATCAGACTAACCTTGGTAAAAGAGAAATTAAAAGTGGCTATTGAAGTATAATTTTTCACAAGGGGAAATTACAGGCCATAAAATGTGAGTCTCATAAAAAAAAAATAAAAATTAGTAGAGATCAGAATTTAAACCAAAACGAGTCAGAGCAGAATGAACAAAAACATGGATAAAATAGAGGGAAAGAAGGAAAGGAAAGGAAAGGAAAGGAAAGGAACGGAAAGGAAAGGAAAGGAAAGGAAAGGAACGGAAAGGAAAGGAAAGGAAAGGAAAGGAACGGAAAGGAAAGGAAAGGAAAGGAAAGGAACGGAAAGGAAAGGAAAGGAAAGGAAAGGAACGGAAAGGAAAGGAAAGGAAAGGAAAGGAAAAAAGAAAAAGGGGAAAAAAAATAAATGAAAGGTGGAGAAAGGGGGTAGTAAGGGGGAAAACAAGGCCTTTCAGAACCTACTGGTGGTCCTGAGGATGCCACCAAGAATGTGCAGGGGATGTGTAAATATATTGCTCCACAGCCAACTCTGCCTCCCTAAATTTCAGTGCGGAAGAAATTTTTAAGGATTCTCACTGAGTACTTGACATGTTTTTGTAGTTCTTGACTTCCTCCACCAGCCACCACTAGAAACAGGACGTGAGGCTAGAGACCTTTGTTCCGAGCTGGTACAGCTAGTCCTATGTTTTCTTGCAACTGATCTTCCCTGCTGTCTCTACCAGAGCAAATTTGTGATCATGGTTGGCCATAGCTCAATCCTTGCCCTTCCACATGAGTATAAACAATGTCATCTGCACTGATATCTGCAGCAGACAACCCTCAGGGGCTGTGTGCAATCTCTGCTGGTACCCCCTGAAGCGATTCCTGTTCTGTACAGCATTGTCAGCCACTGATAGCACCCAAACAGGGTCCAGAAAGTTGTCAAGTAAGTGTTTGCTGCATCCAGTTTCACTTGCCAGAAGCCATCTCTGGCATCCATGACTGAAAAGACTATTGTGTTCACTTGATTTGGCAATATTTCAGTGACTGTTGGCAGGGAACAGTATAAGCACTTTAGTATGCTATTGAGGTCTTTTGGATTGATGCAGATCATCAGTTTGCCTGTCTTTCTAACTGCCACCATACTGCTGATCCAGTCAATTGGCCTTGCAACTTTTTTCAGCCACCTTGTTCCATGACAGTTTTAACTTTCACCTTGAGCTCTGCTTCCAGAGTGTCAGTACTTGCATTTTATATATAGCTGATGCGACATCATCTTAACCTTGCAGACCTTAAAAGCACTCATTATCCACAAACCTGATCTCTTGACCAGAGACTACCTTTTAACAGTCAGAAAAGTAATCTCAGATATGTTTTCCCCACCCTCACTTTGCTCTGTGATGCTTTGACTCCAATAAACACTCCCATGTCCCAGTGAATAAGTACTGAAACAGACAATGGATTTCTGCATCTGTTCTACAGCAGGAAGGATCAGAACCTAATCCTTATTTACACGTGAGCACTTCAGCCCAGGCATTTTGTAAAAACATGTTTAATTTGATCCCACTGTAAGAAAAATTTCCGTATTGTTTTTTTTTTTTTTTTTTTTTTTTCCAAATCTGCATAGTTTACCCAGTTTCACTATGGAATTGCATTCCATTTAGTGAAGGTTTTCCTTTGCCAGTTGCTTGTCATTTCTCATATTCAGTTTCTGAACCACATTATTTTCTTGTTACTGCCTTTGCACTTACATGCCATATATTATTCAGACCAGCTTCATCACAGGTGCTCACTTTTCTCTTTTCAAGCACTTATGCAAATTAAATCACCAGTGTAATTTAGAATCTCGTCACTTGCATGTGTGTGTGGTCCAAAAATTGTCTCATCCAAGTTCCAACTATGTGCAGGGTGACACCACCACCTTGCAGGACTTTTAACCAGTACACCTCACGGTTCCATAACAAAAGAGGTCAATATCATTATCACAGTTTTATAAGGGTGCTGTGTAGGGGTGAAGTGACTTGCTCAAGGTCATTTAACAGCTTGGTGAGACCAGAAGTTAGGTCTTCCAAGTTCCAGTCTAATGCTTTATCCAGCAAGAAACCCTGACAGTGCTGAAGTCTGAGGTCTCCCTGTCCTTGGCCTGTTCTATTAAAACGCTGCACTGGCATTCAAATAAACCATTTACCAAGGGTAACATCCATTTGTTCTGCATCAAAAAGCAAGAGAGATTGACACATACATAATCTTTTCCTATATGTGATGGATTGATCCTTGACTTAGGATCATTTCAGTTGCCTCTTTGTAGTCTCTCCATTACAACAAGAATTTCCCAGGCCTTCTGTGCGAGATGAGAATGGAAAGCTGTTAAACAACCATCTCTCCCCTTCTTCCTGAGGAAACTTTTTACTGCCAATCCAAATTTGCAACACCTGCAGCCCTGAAAATGAAGGCTTAGAGGCGATCGCTGTACACTTATGTTTGTCATATGGACGTTTAAAAAGACAAAAATCCACACAGCTTTTCTTTAAACATTTTCCAAATATTTTTCTTCAAGCTATCAACATGGCTAAGCACAGTGTGTAATCCTTATACAGAGGTTTACCTAGAATATTAGTAGCTTATTGAGATAACAGTGTTCGAGGGCATTATTTTTTTCACTTTGCAGGGAGAAAAGTATGTTTGTGCTCACTGATGGCTTCTTGGTAAAATTTCAGGAGCATGAAATAGCCCTTCTTTATACTGAGAAACCCCAATAATACTTTGCATTTGGAATATACACTGCTCCAACAGCAGCCTTTCATTGATGTATGCTGCTTGTATGTGACAAGAACAAAATCCTGAGAAGGGTTCCTGACCTTATGGGCAGCATACAAGAATCTCAGCCTGATTCACACACTGTATCTCTCATTCAGGTGGTGCCTGAAATAGCAAAGAGGTGATCTTGCTGTCAGGAGGATTATGTCAGTTTGCAGAATGCCCATTTCCAGGCACACTGCCTGATTTCTGGTGTGCCCAAGCTGCGCTGGCCTTTGGAGGATTTAAACCCAGGCCAGAAGGGAAGGACCTCGTATTGATGTGGTCCCATACAACCAAAACATCCAAGCTGGAGTTTAGGAAGAACTTTTTTCATCTTGCAGAAACAAATGACAAACTTACAAGACACATGCAAACCTTTTCCTGAGAGGAGAAGTAGCCCTGCTGCAAAGCACACGGACCTCAGCAGAATTCATAGCCCAGCACAGACCACAGCATGCCACCTATGTACATGTACAGAAACTGATTAATGGGCTGTCACTTTATTTGTTGACTGCTGAATTATTTATACTTATAAAGTGTTTAATAATTTAGAGCTGATATCTTAACAAATTACAGCTGAAAGTGACAAGGGGAAGGTGGCACAAGAGTCTCACTTGAGATCAATGCCCTTGTTCTCAGGGCACTTTGGAACACGATTTCTGCTGACTGTCATCAGCAAAAAAAAAGGAAGGGGGAAGTATGTTGATTTGGTATTACGTGTTAAACAGAGAGAACTGCATATTTCAGTAATCAAAGGAAAAAAGTTGCTTTAAACCAAAAAGAACATGAAATTACTCTGAAGAAATCTACATTTCCATATGAAATGAAAATCATTGTCTTAAAAAAAAAGACTAAATAAAAGCTAATTAGAGTGTTTGTTTTTAAAATTTTGTCTCAAAGCATTTTATCCATCTTTTCTTGCCACAAAGGATTTGGATACATATTGATTTTGACCTGCATGCCACATCTTTACAAAAAAAAGCAAAGTCATCTTAATACGACGAGGTTATTTTTTACTATATCAGGATGGAAACAAAATTACCATCTCTTGGCTTTATGTGAGTTAAACTTAGTGCATGAGAAGAGAAACATAAACTCTGATTTTTAACAACATCCAAATGCTAACCAGCAGAAAGGCTGACTGAGTCAAACTCGCTGAAAACAAAATTCCTGTAAAAATCCTCTATATAGGTAAATGACATTTCACTCCAGGGTGTTTTTTTTCTTCACAGACATTTTTATAGAAGAAAAAAAATACTTCAATGTAAATATCCAAAATAGTAAATTCCATTCTCTAAGCAGGAATTTCCTGAGTATTAACCCACCCTATTTCCTTTAAATACCACAAGAATGCAGTGTCTAGTAGAATCTTATTTTTGTGAAACACAAATTCTTAACAAAGACACAAGGCTCCCATGACAGAAATTATACTATCATTGCTGCAGAAAAGTACATTTTTCAGGGTAACCTCACCAGTGGTGAGCACAGTTTCCTCTCCTAACCCCAATTCTACAATGTCCACAATAGAAAATCAAGCTGTGCTAGCCACTGCTGAATTCCAGTAGCACTGCATATCCACAGACAGGATACTGTTCACCAGTGCAAGACTGACCTCTGCTTGTATTCGGCTTGCTTCAAGCAAGCACCATATGTCTTTCCATCACAGTAGCACTGGCAGGATGGCCTTGAACAGTGTAAATCATATCCAGCTCTGTCCCCCTCCAATATGCTTAAAGCAATCAGCATTTTCCTCTTTGGTGCAGGCAGCTTGAATCCTATAAGAAACAGCGTTACACAAGCACGAGAAACTTGGTTTCATGGTATTTGCCAGTATTAGCTTCTTCAGTGGCAATTGCTTTCTCTCTCTCTCTGTGATTTAATTGCTGTTCATCTCCACGGAGACTTTTATATGCACATGCTGCCAGCTGGACCAGGATCAGTAGGTGGCCATTACTGGACATTTGGGAGCAATGACTTGAATTAAGGCCAGCTGAATCCTACCAGCAGTATTTTCCTTCTGCCATCAGACACAGGCTCACCCATAGTACTTCTTCTGCAGTACAGACATTTAACAAGACTGCAAGCTCTAGCAGCAGATTTCACTAAGGACAAGATCTAACTAGGTTTTATTCTTTCCATAATTCTACTAATGACTTCAGGGAAGAAAACTGCTCAGATATGTTAGGGACCTAGCTCACACCTATCTTGTGAACTGCTCTTAAGGAAGCCATCCTAAATTCCCAGTAGAGAGCAAGTGATGAACTATGTTAGAGGGATTTCCTGTTCCTCAGTTTCCATCCCACAAGTCTAGCAACTGCGTTGCCTGGAGCAGGACAAGTGAGAAATGTGGCCTCCCTTTCTTTATACCATTGAACAATTTATGAAATGAGCGATATAACATTTTTCTGGTATATAAGTGAAAAATGGATAAAGGAAGCAGAAAGTTAGCATGAATAGCAAGTTTTGGTTCTGAATTTCTTGCTTTTTAAATTCATTAATCTTACTTCTTAAAGAATACTCTGTCTTTTGATACATATTTTTCAGTTCTGAGTTTTCTAGTATGAAAATGCTCTATTTAGCAGCTCTCAAGGTACCAGAAACATATTAAAATGGACAATAACTTATATTTTGATTTGGAGGATATAATAAGAGAAAAACAAGGATCTGCAAATTTTTTAAAATGATGAAGCAAAACTATATCAAGTTTTTGCCCTCCAAACTACCTTACAATGAGAAATGTACTATTTCTGTTCTTTCTAACAGTATTTTTTACTCTAATCCAGCTTTTCTAATGTTGGACAGTGGACAAGCTATTGAAAATGTGAGGTTTTCATGAACACATATGCCGAACCATTTTCATGATTTGACTAGGAGGCCATATTTATAATTCGTTCTGTATTAAATCTGAACTATGAACACCAGGGGTGAGAATGACCTTAATGAAAATTATTGCTCAGGTAAGCATTATAAAAGTATCCAGGGCACATATAGAAGCTCCAAATAGACCCCTAATCCACCAAAGGTCTTCAGCCTGATCTTCAAACTTCTCTACAAGTAAGATCTCTGCTATTTGGAGAGCAGTTTCACCTCTCCTCCTCCACATCCTAGGATGGTAAATATGACCAGCAGGAAGCCTGGAACTGACAGTATTAATGACAGAGAGAAGTCTGAAAGAGCATGTCACAGAGCTTTATTGGTCACAGGAGGTAGTCAGCTGTAGTATTTCTTTCTTTCACAATTCACATGATGCCCTGACACCACTTCCTTGAAGATAGCATTCAAAAATATCCCTGAAGTCTAAGCATAACAATAACATATCAATTACTTACTTACCCACTCAGGAACATGAACAGGATATTAAAAGGGAATTAGAGAAAATACAGTCTTTCAGGTAAGTTATTGTTCTCTGGAATGCAGACTCATAAGAAATGTCTGGGATTAGTATCAGCCTAGTAGAAATGAGACCTGCTCAGGAGATGATACAGAAAGCATCCCAGACTTTGACTTCTTTCTCCCTGTTTCTTTGAAGCCCACATTTCACTTGCCAGTAGAGCCCTGTGCATGAATACTCATGAGTGGAGGTACCAGCGAGCACTCAGCTCTGCACTGCACAGCAGAAATTTCAACTGCCCCCTAGAATCCTAACCCCAAGGAAGTCAATGAGAAGAGCCTTGCTTACTTCTTTGGGAACAGGAAATCACCCATGATGTCTTGTTAGTTCTAGCAGGTTTTCAGGATGCAGCACGCTTTTTGAGCTGAATCAGTAAGCAGTGTGCTGCTTTCTTACACCGTCCTGTACTTGAAACAGAAATAGGCTTGCACTGCACTTCTATTACCCTTGGCAGCCAATTTTCTCCTTTGTCCACTCAAATGTAACCCTCCATCCTTTACTTTTTTTTCTACCAATACATTTTTAGAGAACAATATAAAAATAGTTATTAAAAAATCAATGCTCTGCTATCATTTATGGTTTATGTTCAAAAACTGTGGGCATCTTCCCACAGCTGGCCCAGACTTTCTTCACCGCTTCTGCACAAGTGCTTTCTGACACTGCAGAAAACTCACATAAAGCCTCTAACCCCCATATAATTTCTTATGTTAGTAGTCTTTGTCCACTGATTTTTATATCTTTTTTTAATTTTTTTTTTTTTTGCTAAAACATTGTTTCTCCTGACAGAATTTCTAGACAACAGCAAGTGTCATTAAAAATTGGACTGGACTAAGCAGTTCAGACTATGCTGCCAGTAACAAATCTCCCCTAGCAGAAGGGAGGGGTTGATGACCTAATATAATTTCCCTATTTTAAAATCTTCAGACTTATGATGCCTCAGTTTCCTGATTGGTCCTCGACAAATCTGTGACAGATATAAAGATAAAATAAATCTTTATTGACCATCTGCATAATACAGTCCTGCTTGTTAGATGGGAATTATTCCTTTCAAATTATGCTTTATTTAACTTGGTACAATAGATGCCGTGGCAAAGTGCTCTAAATGAAAACTTCCTGTCTGCAGTGTTGCTTATTACAGTAAATAATAATGCCTCTTCATGAGGCTTGGTCAGATGAACTGATCAAACATGGTTTTGCTTTTTGAGGAGGGTTAGGATTTAGTATTCCATAGCAATGCAACAGGAGAAGCTGATTGCTTCCTACAGCTGGACCAAGGTGGACTGGGAAGTATTGAGGCAGTGGCAGTGAAAGGCATTTGAGGAAAAATAAATCTGATTCTAGAAAAATCTAAGAAATTAGTCATATTAATGGTAAGAAGTTACTCCATTTAAAAGTTCAAATGATCAGGTCTGAATTTTTTCATGGAAAAGGTCAGTACTCCTTCAAATTCATTGAGACATGGCATGAACAACCCCGTCGATCCCATCTACTGGAAAAATCCAGAAGCCCTAAGATAGTTCTGCATATTTGTTAATATATATTTTCATTTAAGGTCAGAAATGAAAAGTTCCACCAAAAAAGCAATCAGTTAAACCCCAAATCCCATAGGTCTAGAGCAAAGCATGGACAAATGAGTGGATTACATGAACTCATGCTAGACAGTGGGTCCCTACTGCCCTCTCCTGCTTTGTGGCACTAACAAGTCACACTGCTTAGGCACAAGGTTCTCCACTAGCTGTTGCTGCCTCTCTCCATCACTTCTAAAATGACTTTCTCTCATAGGGGAATCATTACTAGACAACTCCAGCTAAGGAAACAAACCCATCTGGACATCACCCGACGAGAGTGTTACATGCACAGAGGTCTATTCAATACTCCTGTTCAGACACAATTGGTTCCTGATCATGTCAGGATTTGGCTCTGGGTATCAGCTACAGAACTGAGCAGTGAGAGCTTAATGAATGTGAGCATTTGAGATCCTGCACATCTCTATTAAAACTAGAGCAGAAAAATCCAGCTAAAATTATGTAATAAACAGGGTAACGCAGAGTTTTCTTGCTTCTTTGAACCTAGACACAAACAGGCACCATATAGTACAGTGAGTTAATACAGCAATTAACCTTTTTTTTCTGAGTGCCATAGTAAACATTTCCAGAGTAAAATTCACTGCATAATCACTGCTGATCTAAAAATGACAGCTGTTCTGAAGAAGACCAATGTATACGCCAATCTATCCTGTAAACTATTCCATTTCTTTTGGTTGTCTTGAGGATTTTTTATTCCAAATATGAGTATGACTTGGTTTTATGTGTGTTTTTTATGTTTCACTTTTGGCTTGTGGCTATATCTAGATAAACTTCTTACTTTCTTATTTTTGCTATAATAGTAAGTGGACAATTTAGTTCAGCAGCTAAGAGATCAGTCAGACAATTACCCAGGAGAAGATACAAAGTAGGCCACTCAAAATTCTACCACATAATTTTGAAGACTATTGGTAAAATGTTTTTCAAGGGTTAAAACTCCCTTTTATAAAATATCAAATATTAAAGTAAATAATGGGTACTTCACATGGCTCTAATTAGGAACAGACTGAAAATGGTCTGTGATGTTATTTAAAAAGTCAGAAGGTTTCACTAGGATTACACATAACAAAGAAATGTTAAAGGAGGGAGGTAGAAAGAGTTTACTGCTCATCAGAAAGCCCAGTTCTTTCCTATTAATGAAACAGAAAAAGTAGGAAAAAGGTAAAGCAAAAAAAAAAAAAAAAAGACCAAAAATATAGGCACATCAGAACAGACATTGTACTATGAAGAGAGCATGATTCCTGAAAGAGACTTGCATTTTCTCATCATGCCAATTCCATTGTTGGGTAACAGACATGAAGAGAAAAAAAGAACTACAGTTTCCTCAAAATATCCTCCCTGGAATGTGAGGAATTGATAATACCAACGCAAAGGGAAACAATGGCTGATCTCATGGTTCTGCAGTCATCCTCTTCCAGGTTTCACTGAGCAAAACAAACCCTTCAGGTTGCACAGTTCTTGGGAGCCATGCATCAAAATAACTCAGTTACATTCACAGTCTCTGTTTGTCCCTCCCAGACACCTCTGTAGTGGCATCAGCATCCTCCTCAGAGAAGACCATTTTCTCATTCTTGTCCCAGCTGGAGAATAAGTGCTGCATTTGAGGTTATTGGGGGGACGGGTAGTTAAAAGACATGAAACAACAACAATGAAGTAATGTTATCACAAAGGCAATACCCAGGAAAGCATGTAAGCTGACTTTTCTTTGGTATATTTAGTTTTTCTATGGGCAGACTGCCACAAAGGGAAAAAAAAGAGGGAGAGGGAAGAGAAAGCCTATACTTTATTTATTATTTAAATAAACAGTTCTATGCTGCTTCCATTTTGTGCTCAGTTTTATAACAATATGAGTCCATTTCCCCATCATTCCTTAATATCTATATTGTTTTGGACTTTATATACTGTATGATTAGTTGGCATTGGTACTGTTCAATCTGTACTAATCTGTATGCATTTATATTGTGTGAGCAGTTCTCTAATTGGTTTTCATCCAAGTAATCCCACAGAGAATAAGGTTACATGCTGAAAAGGGCTGAGGTGAGAGAGTGGTTAAAAGGGGAGTGCAAACTCTTTTCCCATCCTTATTAAGAATGCTTTGCACATCTGCATTTTCTAAAAACATTTCTAAACTCCCTCTCTGTGAATAAGCATAAAGTCTATGCCACAGCAGAGAAATGCACAGGGAGAAAATGAATCTGTTTCAGAGAACCCCACCCAGATCTGCTTTATTCCTCCCCTGCTACTTCACTTCCTGGTCAGCTAAGGCTGTGAAAAGTAAATGCTGCAGTTTACGAAGAGGAGGAGAAAATAATTAAAACTCAAGCAAATGCAGAAAAGAAAATATCTCTTGGTAGAAGATACCAAATTTAAAGCAAACAGAAAGCTGATAGAGCAGAGACTAATGTTCTCTTCCTAAAGGTGACTAACAGAATTAAAAAAAAAAAAAAGAAAAGAAAACAACAAAACAAACCAACTAAACAAGCAAAAAAACCAAACCCAAACAAAAAAACCAAACCAAACCAAACGTAAAAAGCCCAAAACCAAGTCAGCACTTTCAAACATAGTTACTTAAATAGGTATCTGTCAAGCTTGCTTAAAGATAACCTAAATTTCAGATATTCCTCACACCAAAAATTCTGAAACAGTTTAACAAGTGCTGCAGGCACTCAAGGTATTAATTTTGCAAATACTGATGACAGTGCTTGAATTTTAAGGAAATGTATATTCAATCATTTCATTTAATTGCATAATATTAACAACACACTTTCATATTTCAGGCTGCGAGGGCGTTTGTTTGGTTGAGTTTTTGAAAAGATATTTTATATTATTAACCAAAAACCTCCCATAAAAAAAAAAAAAACTTGTGGAAGAAATTAGTTGGAAGTTATTCTCCGTAAACATAAAGACAAATCTTAATTATCTTCATAGAACTGTGGTTTTAAATTTGCAAGTACCTATATACAGTCACTGTCTTTATCACCTTCGACGTTAGCACTTTTTTTGTCGTTCTTAGGTCAATTTCTAGCATTTAGTATACTATTTTTTTTTTCCCTTAAAAACCCCCTAAGTCAATATTCTGAAAACTGAATGTAAAACACAGTTTTTATACATATCTGTGCCCACATTCTGAGTAGGAATTAGACTATTTATTTTAAAAACACAGGGCTTGCTTACTATGTTCAAAACTTTCAGTGGCTGGATTTTAGAAGAGGCTTTTTGAAATGAAAGTCTCTTGCTACTGTTCATTCTTGCTAGCGAGAAAATGCAGTTTCACTACATCTGGCTAAACAAGCCCCTTTTTTACTGCTTAAGAAAAAAGACATTCTAAAATAAGTTTCTGGATTTAAAAATAAAGTAAAATATAAACTTTTAGATTTTACTCAAAGACATGTAAAAAAAAGAATTTTTTTTTCAATTAGTTATCATCCTGCCTGCGCAATGAAAATTAATCTGAACTTTAAAGAAAGATAGTTGTCCCACTAAACTTAGCAATTGTTTACACCAATGGACAACATAAACCTTCCATTTCCCTCCCCCACTTATAAAACCCACCATACTTCATTTCTGCACTATCTTCTGGTAACCTCCTCAAATATTCTTAAAAGCTGCTAACATGATACATTAGAATTCAGGCATGTGACAGATGCAAAATTAAAGTTGACCTTCTCTGTCAGAAAAAATAAACAGTAACCATTAGCAGCTTTGTACCTCTACATTTAATTCCCTATTTTCTGCCTCCCTAGTTTGGGTCCATTAACTGACTGGTGCAAAAAAAGACCCCCGGCAACACTGACTCCCTGTGGATATATTACAATCTCAGGATATTACACTTGACTATCTTTTTCTTCCCAGCCTTATTTTGGATTTGAAATAATCCACTCCTGAGTTGGCCATACAACAATAACGTAGATAAGAGTTGCCCAAATTCCTTAAAAACTTCCTATGTCCGTATGACTGTTAATAACCTACAGTTTGCCTTGGGAGCTGTTAAGAATCTACTGATGTTTGCATTTTCATGATATTACTAGTCACTCCAAATTTCTTGCTATGCCCAGTCAGTTGTAGTAAGAACATCCTTTTATTCACCTGACAAACTTTTTTAAAAAAAATATTTTATGGGGAAGGTATCCATTAAAATATGCAGCTTCTTAGCAAACTTCCAGACATCAGTTTTGTTATTGAGTACTGCAGACAGAGAATTTCCCATCTACAAAACTTTCAGAACATCAGGATCTTTCAGAGTAAACAAGTTAGTTGACTGCCATAGTAAATTTGATGGAAATAAACACAGAGCTTCACCACCAGAAAAGATCTTTACCACACAAAAGCACCTTCTACACAGAATTAAATGAAGAATTTATACACAACATGATCACAAAGTGACTTTGAAAACATCGGTGCTGCAGTTCTGTCATGAACTTTGACAAGCATGCCGAGTAAGACAGAACTCTTGTGTTCATTTTGACCATGTTCCAAGCAGCTCAGTGTGATTTGGGGGCTCACCACATAAGCACATCCTGAGCCCAACTAGGTGTTGATGGCAAGGTATTCCCACTTCCATTTTCTTTCAACAGCTGCAGTATTTTTCTATTGCTGTCTGCTGGGATTTTCCCTATATTTTTATTGCATTCGGTAAGGCGTGGTATATCTTTGAGAGAGAAACCTACCTTGCTAATAATTAGATGCAGTCTGTATTAAATTGCTGGTGGGACAGGGCTTGTTATCTTTCCCAAGACTAAAATACATACCCTGAAATCAGAAACTCTCTTGTCTTTTGACCTAGGAGCAGAGGATGATTTTAATTCTCATTCCATCTGCGCTGCGGTGAGACTTCTTACATTTTGATATTTTCCTGTCAAATTCATATTTATTCTCTGCAGTAACAATAATTTAAGACTTGCTTCTTGTTTGCAATGCACACATAAATTAAAAATAAAAACCAATGCACCCTTTTATAAATGGATGCAGATTGCTTAAAGTTTATAGAAAAGAAGACATAGGGAGCATCTGAAAGTTTTCAAACAACCCCATACTTTCAATATGCAAAATGTCATGGTACCATCCCAAGTATCCAATCACCCTTGCATCCTTCAGGATGGGGTTCTAACTACTACTTAGCAACCCACTTCATATTGTTTTCTCTGACTGATCACACACCAAACCACCTTCAGAAGGCTTGTGAAGAACAGATGTAGGAAAAAAAAAAAAAAGAATTTGTTTCTGCCAAAAAACTCATAAGCTCAAGGGCCGTTTAACTTAGCTCAGTCACTTAGTTTATTTTGCATTAGAGGAACTTCTCATTTAATTTACCAGTCTATAATAGGTAACTTTTTCAATATGAAGCTAAAGGTCACTATTATATGTAAGGAAAATTAAGCCAATGTTCTTGGTTGCCTTACAGTTCTCCTAGTTCAACTACTCCAATAAATGAACATGTACAACAAGCCGAAGGGCTTTTTATTACAAATTTAATTCATTTCTCTAGACAACTGTGAAATTTGCCATTGACATTAGTCATTACCCCAAGGCGAACTAAAAGATGATCTCAGTTAATAAATGATCCTTAACAAGGAACGCTCCTATCTTCTGTGATATTGGCACAGGCACATTTTATTAATGCAGGACTAGCTTCCTGCCAGAACACTAGCATTCACGACTATTTGGTGTGCTTGTTTCCTCTTCCTGCTCCTGATATTAATAATTATGCAACGGGATAATTAGCAACACAAAGAGACAGTACTATGTGCTTGCAGCTAGATTTTCAGCACGTTAACCTTCTGGGAAATAAAGAACAGAAGCAAAGAGTCTAGCCAAATAACCAATGCAGGTTGATTTCACAGTGTGTAAAAGGCTAATTATCTGTGAAAAGTCTGACCTCAAGTAACAAAATTACACAAATGTGCAGGCATTTTATCTTAAATAAAATTCAGATGCACTAGTTCATAATGTGAGGAATCATGGTTAATAACTGTCTTCCAGAACTATTCATCTATATATAGGTTTATAAAAATAAAAAGAAATCCAAGACAGAAATAGTGGTCCCCTCAAAATGTTAACCAGTTATCAAAATACCTGCAAAGGTAGAGTAAAATAGACTCTCCCCATCCCCCAACCATTGCAATGCTAAAAAAATATATACCCACTATGTGACAGAAGTAGGTTAAGTGCATTTTGTTTACTGAAGACAGGCTACAATAAAAAGCAGAAAATATTACTACTTCTTTACAGATACCATGTGTAATTCATTCTGATATAAGAATATTTATCCACTAGCAGTAATAACAAACCACAATTTTTGTCACGAAAAAAATAAATTGTATTTGCAAAAAGCAAACACATTACAGAGTGTGTAAAAATGCAATATTCCCATTTTCTAGTCAGAGTTCCAATTTATTGAAGTAACAGAGCAGAAAATGCACTGACAGCTGTTACATTTTATTGCGAATTAGTATATACGTTTTATATCCAGTGAGCAAATGCATGATACATTGTATTCCAGTAATTGCCACTGGCTTTCCAAATGGAAACTGAATGATCTTAGTGCAATTACACTCAGGAGAGTAAGTGTAACAAGCTACAGTTCTACATTATAGCTCTTTAAAAATACCAAGATTTTTACTCTGTTTTAAAAAAAAATAAAATAAAAAGGTCAGACTGTACAGATCAAGACAGAAATATGTATTTACCCGTTTACAGATAAGATGAATATTTAGATTTGGTTACGTATAACACAACCTATATGTTTCAAAAAGTTTGTAAGAATATGATGAAGTTTTCTACTAGTTTAGTAATTTGTTCAGCATTAATATTTCAAGGGAGGGGGAGGAAAGAGGGGAATGGACAGAATGGTTGGAAACTTCAAACACATAAAGTAAAAAACTTCTCATTTCACATAAATATTTGCTATTCCCAGACCACGCCCTCATTTGCCACTATCCTTACACAGAAAATACACCATTTGCTTTGAAAGATTTAACACATTGCCTTCAGATGTAATATTTGAAATGTTTGTTACCGCCGTTTTTTTCCCTCCCCCGGTTATCTACCTGAGACAGTAACACTCCAAAGAGAGACGATGTGCTGAGAAATTAATATTTCAGATGCATAAAAGGGAGTAGGGGCAGGAGGGAAAAGCATTTTTTTATTATTATTTTTATTTTTTTACTAACCTTCATAACATATTTTAAACCATTTCGTTGGGCAACCAGTCTTGTGACAGCTTCTGCACCTTCAAGCTCTAGCGGGAAGCGCTCAGGAAAGCCGGCAGTCTCCTCCCCTCTAGTGGCTACCAGCTCTCTTTGCAGCAAACACAAGGAGAGAAAGGCCTATAGAGGACCACCTCAGGGACATTTGTGTCATTTTTCTAAGCTTAAATGGGGAGAGAAAGAAAAAAAAAAAAAAAACAACAAACCAAACCTACAACAGAGCAGACAGTCTATCACCGCAGCAAATAAAATTTATCAGTCATTTAAAACAATATGTTAGTAGTGACTACAACTTAATCAACACCAACCTGCTGACATAGATTTGCAATTTGAGCAGGTTATTAGTGATCGAATTAACAACATGTCACAACTTGTATCTGATTTATTAAAGGAAGCTGACTAATGCAACGGGGTTATAAACAACATGCATGGAGACATTTTTCAGGCATGCTGACTGCTGAGGTACAGCCCATGAGAAAGTCAAGTTAGAAACCATCTCTGACTGTGCCCTCTTTGCAGGTGCTTATAGATCATTGCATATTGCTGTTACTGTGAAGCACAGGGATCTACACCATAAATCTATACCCCAGGGGATCACACCCTCTACAAGCAGACAGAAAAATATCAGTCCTGCCACATCTAGTAAAAGAGCTCAATGGGAGGGGTTGGCAAGGTGAGGCAACGAGAAAATATAGGATACTGAGACAGGCTGTGAACTCAGGAGCCTGATCATTGCCAGGTTTTTTTCTTTATAGTCTTCATGATGAAGGGTTTTAAGAAGACACAAGAAGGAGAACTATGAAGCGAAGCAGCATGTTTTTCTGGAGTTTACCCAAAAAAAAGTATGCAGGGTAACTCAGGAGAAAGCAAAATGTCCCTGTGTAGCCCATAAGTAGTCAACACCAGCAGTACTTCTACAAATGTGGGCTAATATCAACCCAAACATACAAAAGAAGTCCATATAGAGCATGGATTTAAAATTCTTCTAGTTTTTCAAAATCTGTCCCTGAGCAGGGTTTGCTTCAAACCCCACTCTTTGCTTCTGTATCAGTCTGATGCACAGGCACAAATATAAACTGGAGACCTTTCACAGCTTCAAACAAAGCTGTTTCTTTCAGAGGAGTGTTGTACAGCACGAGCAGTACGGATCAGATCTGGTAGTGTATCCAAGGCCAAGGGTAACCTGACCAGATTTTGATTTGCCCCTGCTTCTAATTCTGAAACAATTAGTTACAGCCCAACTAGTGGCTTGAGAGCATTTTCATGAGAAACGAGAATTTAACATAAATCCACATAACCAAGGAAATTCAGAATTGAAGCTGTCAATTCTTAGGCCCAATAGAACACATAAAGAGGCTTGTTAATGCTGAACTAATTGGCATTCTTGGCTTGACAGTCTCAGCAGAGAGACCAAGGAGTGAATAAGCATGGAGACTAAACTACCCTCTCGCTCACAGGTGGTCCCTCTAGGTTAGGACTAAAGCACATTTGGAGATGAAGAAGTGAAGAGAAAAATGTACACCAATGGTACTATTTAATTCACAAACAAGAGATTTTAGCCTGCACTGAAGGCAACGGAACCAATTCTTAACCACTGGCTATTCTTACAGCATCAGTTAGCCTGCAAATAAGCAAAGGTTTTAATTTCCTTTTAACAGTTTATGTTTTATAATTAAAGGAGAGCCTAATATCCTCCAGACACCTTAACTTCTATGGAAATGTATGAAAAATCCCAATCTTTAAAATGCTGTGGTCTGCAAACTGAACCACATAGTCACAGTATTTTCAAATGCTCACTCAGGGAAAGAACTTCACCCCCACCTCCTTGAGACTGCTAAATACAGGCCAAGGAGTAAGTGTACCTGCATTCTTAGCCCCTCTGATGCACACATCAGCTCACCCTCTGCATCCTGTGTGAAAGTAAGTGCTTCTCTGGCAGTCACTGGGAGGTGGGGATCTGTTTTCATGTCATGCTTGAAGCCCTGACATTTAAAGGTATGTCTGTAGTACTCTGAGCTTCTTAAGGTTGTTGATGTATCACTACCTCTGGAAGGGAGCAATAAGGGTGTAACAATATATTTACTCCAGGTAGATTGGTGCTGAGTAGTTCTCTGTAGAACAGTGTAAAAACTCTCCTATCATTCTCGTTGAAACTGCAGGATTGAAAGAGAGAGAGATTGAAAATAAGATGCACAATATTAACGCTGAGGGTAATTAATCACTGGAACAAATTACCAAGGGCCATGGCAGATTCAGTGGGAGTCCTTAAATCTATACTGGATAGCTTTTTAAAAGGTATGTTCTAGCTCAGCTACAAGTTACAGGGTTCAATGCAGCAATTACAGAATGAAGTTCCATGTCCTATGTAATAAGGAAATTAAACTAAAATATTGGCATGCAGATTTCTAGACTTAAAATGTATTAATTTGTTAATTTTAGCCCACAAGAAAAAAAAAAGGTATACCTAGACAAAAAAAAAAAAAAAGGAAAGAATGACCCACCTTGGCAGAGTACTTCAGCTGAGTTAATATCAATGGAAATTAATGAGGAAATCTTGATCCTATACATCTTAAAAGTGACTACTTAAAAATGACACATTCATAACTCTCCAGATTTGTTCACTTGCCAGATTTTCCTTCTTTGTCTGAAGTACTCTCAGTGCAGAAATGGAAGATGGTGAAAAAGGCAATCCCAGATCCTGGGGCCATATGGGGAACTGTTCAGCCCCAGTACAATTTTGAGCAGCCTCAGGGCTGCCCTAAATTTTGCTAGCTTGTAATCATGCCCTGCAGCTGTTATACCAGCTGAAGAATAGCCAGGCCACAGCACAATCCACACACCTCTAGACTTGTCCCTCCAGCTCTTTCCAAAGCATGTTCCCTAAAAAAGGGTGAAGAGGCAGAGGATGCCAACAGTACAAAACAGACTTTGTGATCAGAACCACATCTCCTTATGGCACCGAAAATAATTTCTTTAAAATTAATTGGTTTACTTTTGTTAGCAATAAACTTAAAAAAAAGATAAAGAGGGGATCTGCTCATTCTTATATATAAGTAGAATTCCACACTGATATAAAAGAAGCTATTTAGCTGTGACACTTATAGACATCAACATAATCTCTCATGTGGAAAGTAGACTGAAACATTTGTAATTCTTCCCTTTCAGAAGAACTTGAGCTACTCAAAACAGGAGAAGAAAAGCAATTCTAATTTCCTGAGACACCAATTCTAAAGGTATTATTTTAGAATTATGACCACAATTTTCACGTGTTTCTGGCCTTTCAGTGAGGAATCTTCAACAAAGAGATAAAAAAACCCTGAATCCTGAAGTATTAAAAATAAAAGGTGACAAGTTTGGCCATTGACATAACTTACACTTTCTATACTCATTTACTATAAGAAACCAGATATCGTGTTCAGTTCTCCACTATAGTAGCTGTATATGTCAACCATTCTGCATCTTCCCAAAGGTATGTTCTCTTTGCAGAAGCATTTAGAGTGGAATTTCTGATAAAATTTGAACATTTTATAGCATTTTTAATGATCTAAGCAAACTGCATAATTTAGTTATCAGCTATTTGTGAAACAATAGACTGCCAAGCAGTTTGCCCATCATTGCTCTGTTCTCCTCCAAAACTGAAAAGCTCTTCTAATAAGAGAAGAGTTATCAGAAAGAGATCAAGAATTATTCAAAATCAGTTCACACACAACCTTGTCAAATGGGGATGTTTGAAATCAACAGTCTAGGTGGATAGTTTTACAGGCTCAAAATCTAAGCTTTCTGATACAAGAATGTCTGGTTTAACAATTTCTGATTGTTATACCTGTGAATGCAACACATACCTTTTAACAGTTTTACCATGTGAGTAATATTTTTACCCCATAACACAATTTTTTTTCATGAAGAGAAAAAATTAATGAAGAAATAGTTGTTAAATGTTGCACTCTACTGCTTCTTTGTACTACACATCAAGCCAAATTCTACTTAGATTGCCCATGGGACATAAAGGGTTTAATAATTTCAGTAATACTTTGGCTGATGCATACACATTTCAGCTGAAAGTACAACACGGGATGTGACTAAAGAAATGTAGCCTGGTAACTCTTGGAAGCCTCTTGCCCTGCCTTTAACAGATATGTGTCAAATCCCACCTGATGCTTTTTGTGGCATTTCCCTCATTCCTCACACTGTTTAGAAAAACTGAGGCTATTCCACAGTTTCTAAGAAATGGTCTGAACAGGGAGCAAAAAATTTAGCAGAAGGAAATACACTCACAGTGAGCCATCAGATAAAACCATACAGTCTCAGACTGCTTTTGTATTGTATCTGGTGTGGTTAAAGATAATAATGGTTTTTCCACATCCAGCCAATTGGAACAAGAACAGAATTGTGATGAAAGGAAAAGCTAGAAGTAGATTATGAACAATATGAAGCAGTTATCTCTATTAATTAATTTTAAATATACCGGCCATTAAGTCTGAGGAACTGTCTCTCTGAGAATCTAATGAGCCAAACAGATTGCTTCCTTTAGTATCACCTTAAACATATTTCTAGATATGAGTCTAACTCCTGAGAAGACCAACTGGTCAAAGGAGGATATACAGAGCAGCACTAGCAACAGAAAAGAGCTGATCCATTTTCAGTTGCTCAGTACACTGAATTAAAAACTAGCAGAAATGGAGACTGCTTACTCCTATTGTACTGGCCTGGGCAGAGACTTCAGGATATTCTGCATTTTCAACAATACACACAAAGAAATGGATCAAGTTCTAGTTTTTGCTCATGGGCAAAAGAGGAACATATTTAAGATTTCTTCTGCAGATGAACGTGGAGGCGGCCAAGAAAAATATAATGTAGCCCTACAGATGCATAGTAAGTAATTCTTTTTCCCATATTGCAGCATCATATGCGAGGGAACACATTTGCTCCAGGATTGCCAGTTCACAGAAGGATCAATGCACAGACAGGTTCGTAGAACCCCGTGTGAACCAACAGAGCTTTCCAAATTCAGGGAAGATGAAAGGGAGCAAACGATCTTCACAGTGCCAAATGGTATAGGGTGCTATAGATAGCTGATCAATGCCAGCCATGTAGCAGACCCTTGCTCTGACAATCTGAAGGTCTGCTCAGGTGATTACAAACAGTAGAAGCAAAGAGAGAACACACGGAGCACAGCGTGGGCGTTATAACTAGAGTGCTGTAAATTAGAAAGGCACACATTTGTAATTGGCATTGCTGACAAAGAAGTGGCACTAAAGTTACAGATGGAGTCAGAGCTGATGCTGGAACGAGCAGCCTAAATAGCTTGTCACTCTGAGCTCATTAAGAAGTAAAATGCAGATCAGGGAACAGCTAAGCAGCTGGGTCAGGTTGTTCATTGGCTAATTTAGTCTAAACAAGAAAGAGGGAAGGCATGAAACATGTTCTGGAAGAGTGTAAAAGAAAGCAAGGAACCAGAAGGGTAGGGGTGGCCAACCACTTGCTGCAAGCTGAAACACAGCTTAAGATAAAACACCAAAGCCAAAGGAAAAAAAAAAAACCTCCCTTGAAAAACAAAACTCCAAACTTAAATCAACCTTCGCCTTCTCTTTTTTCTTTTTTTTTCTTTTTTGATATTTCAGTAAATAAACAAAATGCAAAAAAAAATGGGGTTTCAGCTGTCTAAAAAATCATTGGAATCCAAGAATCAAGTAATCAGCAACACACATGCCAGTCAAGCATACAGCTATCCACGGCTGAAGACCGACACTGACATATTCATACATATGTATGAGCATCAGTATTTGCATGTCAGCGCTAAGCATGTAACAATGCAGGTACTTGGGTTAGAAAATTTGGCAAAACCCCCTCTCTCTTTTCAGAACTGAAGCCAGAGCTGCCACCGCTGCAGTCGGAAGGCCTGAAGGCAAGGCAGCTCAGAGCCCCCTTCTCCCCAAAGGATGAAGCACCCGCTCTCCTGAAAATGGGGGCTTGAAGTTAGGAGCTCCCAACGAGCACGTTGGAACTCAGGACTCCCCAGGTTCCAAAGCCTGCCAGAAAACCTCTACAGATGCACCCAGGCTACACATTTACAACAGGTCCCCTCCCTGGCTTGCCTTGCTTGTTGTAGTCCTGTTTTATTGTCACTCCTTTTTCTGGAAGGGCTGTGTGGAAGTGTGCAGCAGAGGGGAAGGCTGTCCTAACGATAACTAACTCTTCTTTGTAATTAGAGGAGTAAAATCTGCAACACACACAATCTTTATTTAGGTAAATTTCATAGCCAATAATCAGATCTTCCATGAAAGAGAAGGAAACAAGTGAGCTAAAAATTCGTGATCTGTCATATTTAGAAGCCATCATCAGTCAGTGCCAAGATGTTTTTTATGCATGGACATGTAGGTATGTGGATTGAAAGGGACTCTTCTGTGATATTTACAACTTGTGTGATCCGTTATCGTTCGGCCAAAATAAGTTTTGTGAAGAGTTATGACTTTAGCAATGTTATATATTACGATTGAGCTGAACAAAGGAGAGTAGGTGGAGGAGAAGACATGAGAACTTCTGTCTCCATGTCATATTCTGGCCTTCTGCAGAACTCTTGGGGTCTCTGGGTATTGCAGAAGATATGTAAGATTGCAGGACAAAACTCAAATTTATCTATAAAAATGTTATAATCTTTGCAAGAGAGCCTGTACAGAGGTTTCTTACTCCAGGTCCTCTTTCTGGAGATTTTATTGTCCTCGCTAACATTACCAGTCTCCTTGAATTTTTCCTTGTCATTTTACCACCCTTTGTTTGATCTATAGTGAATAAATGTGTCAGTGCTGTTAGAAAGGCAAGCTGATTTTTAGATTTAACAGAAAAGGAGCTAAAAGTTGAGAGCTTTCTCTGTGAGCAAACGGTTATAATGTTCTATTATCCCTGCAGGGATTGAGAGAAATTCATGTAAATATTACTTATTTAACAGAATATTCTTAAACAACGTATCAAACTACTTAGTGGAATCATATGAACAAATCATAAGAGACTGGAAATTGAAATGATGAAGGCTCGTTTAATTTCTTGAAACCAGGACATTTCCCCAACATCCTAATATGGATTTGGGTTACGTAGGCTTGAAATAACCACTGTATCAGTCTTCTGTCACGTCTGTCTGTCCATGTAGTACATAGCCAGCAGATACAAATTCAGCTCTCTGACTAGGACATATATCCAATTCTTTTTTTTTTTTAACTTTATCTTTTTTTTTTTTCTTCTTAAAATAAAATTCTCTCTGTTACTGTGTCTACTGAGATAATCGTATTGATGTTTTAAAATGTCATTATTCTCCAGACAAAAATAAATATTCTTCCTCCACAAAGAGGAAGGTTTATCAGACTTTCTATACATCCTTTTCAAGACATATAGAGAACATTACAGTTTTATTATTCATATTCTTTGCAATAGAATGTTAAAACCCAAAATAAAATAGACTTGACAAATTTCAATAGAATCTGGAAAGACAGGGGGAGAACAATGTGTCTCATTCATGGTGGCAGAATGAGGCTGTCTCGACAGTTATTGCAGGGAGAACTTCCTTGGACAAGTATCTGTACTACAAATAGCACAGAGTGGTTGAGACTGCAAACAGTGGATGTTCTCAAGGGGTAGGATGTCATGCTGGGAAGGGGAAGAGCAGAATCTGATCTACAACCGAGCAGTGATACTGAAACCCTAACAAGAACAGAAGGATAGGATGATTTGGTGGATGGAAAATGGGACTGAAAATTAATAGTCCTGGACTTTATTCTTTTCCTGACGTACATTTAACATGAAGTTCTTCTCTTCTCCCAAAGACCCAGGAAATCCTAAAGGAAATCAATGACCAAAAAAAAAAGCATTTTTATTATTGTTTATTCAGAATTTCATATTGGTAGTCCACTCCTCCTTTAGTCATTCTCTTCTCCAAAACGGTATCTGAAATTATCAGGTACTTAAAAAAACTGAAGCTAGCTTAAATTTAAAACTAATGTTTCCTTTTCTCACAGAGGCCTTGAAAACAAGTAATGTTTGGAGAATATTTGGAGACAACTGAATGGGAGGTGCTGTAGAAATGCAGATTATTGTTGGTATTATAACCCAATATAATTTGCATTTTTTTTCAGTGTTATTCTCTTTTTGTGCTATTTGTTCATATTTATGACTTTTGCGTATTTATATGCATCAAAAATTAATAAAAAGATTTATTAAAGATACGACAGTGCTATAATTGCTCCAACTGGAAAATCAGTACAACTCCACAGACAACAAACCAATATGTTGAATTTATGAATTCTGCCCCCCTTATTTACATTTAGCATACTGAAAATATTTGAGGCATTTAGTTGATGGATTGGAAGCATATTAGGTTAATTAAAACTACCTTGCAAGTATCCTTTTCAGGGTTTATATGCTTCTTACGTTGGTTGTACTTAGAAGAATATATGTGTTCTAGAAAAATTTGTGTCTTGTTGCACCTCAGTTCAGCAAATACAGTGTTTCTAATTGCAGTAACATTTCTCACAGACTTACAAGTAGTTTGGAATGATCCTGTAAAGTTTTTCTGTTCACTATGACAGGGGTGTTATTTTCCATTTTCTAGTTTAATTTAAAAGCTCCAATGATCCTTCCTCCATGGTTTTACCTCGTGATTTCTCCCTTGGAAAGCAGGATTTACAAAGGGAATTTTTGCTAATATAATTATTTTCCTACTCAGCCTGTGGAGTTTAAGATACTAAAGATAACTGGCTAAGTCTCATGCTGCATTGGGAACCTCATTTCTAGTTTCTTTTTTTTTTTGTTGTTTTTTACTAAATGCCTTTAATCCTGTCTTGCTGCTCCTGCAGAGCTCTGGGGTGATGTGAATACTGTACCAAACATCTTGAGTTTTCCTTTGCTGTATCTTGCAAAATAGAGGCTCAACAAGCCAACCAGGAATGATGAGACTTATGACTGAGAAAAAGCCCTTAAGTTGTGAAGTCTGCCTTGCAAGTAGAGGTTGAGAGTGATGCAAACAGTTGCTAAAGACAGGCTCAGGTTCAAGAGAAAGGAAGCACTGATTTTGTTACTGTCTTTTCTACTGTTTCCATAGCTTACTGACAGCTTTAATGTGTAGTGAGGCACCCTGGCAATTTAATACTGAATAGATTGGTTCCAGTTTCCTGAAATCACATATAGTTTGTGTGATTGTAACCCATATCTAGTCAAAATTTCCCTATCTGAAAGATCAGCCCTCAGAGATGTGACTTGTAAAATACAGTGTATCCCAGGCATGAATCGAACTCATTGCTGTCACATTTATCACTTCAGCACCATGACAACATTTTAATGGAATTAATCTTTAATAGAATTAAGTGTTTGAGAATTGCCTGACTTTATTTTGTACAAAGAAACCAATGGAAATCTATCTCAATAGATCATATTAACCTACAAATCTATGATGCTATATCAGTTTCAGGCTAGAAAACCAAACTGAAATCTGTACATTCCTAATCAGAGAAATTATATCTGGCAGTTCAATTATATGTGCAATTACTCATACTTCAATCATGGGAGATACAAAAATTCAGTGTTTCATGCTAACTCGGTAAAAAGGAAATGCATATGTATGAAAAATATTTTTATCTTTTCTCTTTCTTTAAGAAACTTCTTGAGGGGTAAGATCTTAAAGTACAGGGTGCGAAAAAGCTGGCACAATACCCACAAATTCCACATCTGAACACAATTTTCATTCCCCCTGTGTAGCAGGTTTACTCTTTGTTTCAGTCACATCTTTTGCTGAAATGACCAGTAGATTCTGTAAGCAATAACATTTAGGTAGTGTAGTAATATACCAAGAAACAAAAGTTCTCCAAGTCTAATTAAACATGGGTAATTGCTTAAATGACTTTGTGACATTAGCAGCACCTACATTTAAGAAGCAGTGCTATACGTTGCCTTCAACCAGTCATGGGTCAACTTTGTGTCTTCTCCATTACTGCATTTACCTTTCTTCCAGCATTCAGAGTAAAATATGCTAAACCTTTTTCTTTCAAAAGTCATAAAAGATCCTCTGTTTTTTCCTAGCACCAAAATAATCCAAATGATTTTTTCCTCACATGTAGCCAAAAGTGTCCATGGTGAAAAGTCAAAGAAAGTCAGCCTATGCTGACGTTCCCTCCAAACCACATGATCAAACATCATTGATTCATCCATTCCCAGCTGAGATAATAATTGTCTCCTACTACAAGGTATAGCAGTCTCAGCTGTGAAGGTTGTAGTTCAAATATGTGTTTGAGCACAGAATGAAGGGTTTTCACAAACATAAAAATATGTTTCTATTTCCCCCTTTCTCCAAAAATCAGATGGCAAAAACCAAATATTTAAAGTTAGAAAAATTCAAATAGAGTGTACTGAAATATGTGAGTGCTTATGAACAGTTGTGTACTATTTTCCAACTGGGATCCTAATTCATTCAGTGCACAGGATGAATATGTAAGGGAATATACACTACAATTTTAAGGATCTGTCTATAGTGAACAATACTGCCCTGTGCAAAGATACCCAGCTGGCTCTGAAACTGGAAACAATCACAATATGAAAGTGAAGTGACCTAATTAGTCCCAGTGCAAATACCATATTCACGTAGCTATACTGCTTCTCATACATGAGCTGGTGTACCTGTGTAGCACAGCACTGTGCCACACACATCTCCTCTCTTTTGGGACTAGCTTGAATAACCTTATGTGAAGTGTATGTGGATGTGCCCTACATTTCTCAATTATCCCAAGTTCTTAATTAACTTCAAGTGCTTGCTATCGGAACTCAACATTTTAAAAGAAGAGTTTATCAGTAGGTAATTAATATATCTTTATCTGTAGGCAATTAATATACCCTTAAGATATTTAAGAATAGTGATTTTCAGCAACCAAGAGTGTTTTAAAATAATTTGCTGTTTCAGAAGATGGGTGTGACTCACTTTTTCTAAAAATAAGACTTCTGAGGAGCTGTTAAGACCATACCTGAATATTTGCCTGACTGGAAGCCTGGAGGGGAGCTCAACAGAATTTTTCACCTCTTGGGAAGCAAGGGGAAGTAGATCTCCCCCACTTCCCTTTTCTCTCACTTTTAATTCTTTTTCCCCTTTTAGTTTTTAATGTAATTCAAACTACTTTTGTGAGGTGTATACTTTAAACAGTACCATAAGAAGAAAAAACTTTAGAAGGAATCATTATGTGTACCTGCTCTGCACTTCTATGTTAGCTGAGCCCAGGAAAGGACACTATTGTGACATGTTTGTTCCTTGTTTCTAGCAAATTATGAGGAAGTAGCAATGAAGGAAATAACCTACAATACCACTAACCTCTCTCAGTCCATCTTTTGGTGCAGCCTTGATTCTAACTTCATTTACATGAAGAAGTGTGAAATGGAACCCCATGAAATGAAAATTTTGCTGGGGTAAAACCAGTCTCAGTGATACCAAACATTCATCATTTAACACTACCTTTTTTTTATAGTCTGCTTTAATTGATACACATCACAGAAAGTAAAGAGGAGTGAAGTGAACCGTATATAACTGAAGAGCTAACATTTTATACTGTGTTGGCTTTTAGTGTTTGCATTAAGTAAAGAGAGAGTACCAAGTGCTTTACAAATATGTACGAATGCACAGCTCTTACCCCTAGAGCTCATAATAAGAAAAGACAGATGGTGAATAGTGGAAAGAATATCACAGAAAGGAAAACTTTCTTTGTCTAAAAGCAGTTTAGTAGAATCCTTACATTCTAAAAATCAGAATCCTCATTCTGTGTCACTCAGAGCAACAAATCACATGGGGAAACATCTCAGATTCTGATTTTTCTTTTCTGGTAACTTCTCAGTTGCTCTCAGAAACAGATTGTTTTCAGGCACTTTCCAGTGAAAAACAGCCTTTTCCATTCACCCATAGAGTTCACTCAAAGTCAGGCTGAAGGCAGATATTATCTTACTGAGTAAAGTTAGGACAAATTTCAAACCCTGAAACGACGTATTTATCTTACTGAGTAAAGTTAGGACAAACAAATTTCAAACCCTGAAACGACATACAATGTAAAATTCTGTAGAACTTTTTAGTCTTTTCTATTTTACACTTATCATCTACTATTAATGCCATTTGTATTTTTCCCTGATGAATTAAATTAGAACCTAATTGAAGCTTGTGAGTTAAAGCATTGACTTATTTTATATAAATATATGAAGCTACCTTAACACAGCACAATGGTGATCCACTATTAGTGGACTGTTACTCTCTATTTGCTAGGCACAGATATTAATTCTGATTAATATCCATGTGCTTTTTTGTTTAATAAAGCATGAGGAGAGGTCAGAGGTAAAGAATACTGATTCTTTTGCTATTACAGTCCCCCTTCTGTTGAGAAACACAGACTCATGTTCAGCTTTTGCTTTTGCCATGGCAGCTACAGAAGGATCCAGAAGTTTGTCTTTCACATACATAGAAATTCTTGCAGATCCAGCCTGGCCCTTCATCTGGCCTCGGCTGACCTTTCATATTTGAATCAGAGGCCTAGGAAGCCTTGAAAACTATAAAGCAATTATTTCTCTGTTGCAAAATCTAGATAGCTAGCTGGAATGAGAAGTCTTTCTTTTTTGTCTGGGATTTCCATTATTACATAAAGTTTTTTGTTTTCTGTATCTGGTTTCTTTCTTTTTATTTTGCATGAAAGCCAAATGAATTTAAGCAGAATACCAGTCTTTAAAACAAATAAACCCCTCTTGTTTGTCCTACTGGAAAAACCTGAATGGCTTCATACTTTTAAAAAGTATTCCAGTATTTGACAGAAATGGACAATGGAGCCACAGTTTTCCATAGTACATACCCGAGAAAACTTTGGCAGAAAGTTCACTCACCTTATTATCCCAAAGTATACACAGACTCACTCCTGTTGCTGTATTGGAAGTGGTTTTTTTAAACTGGTTGCTCATCAAATGTTCATAAATTCTGGCATATTACCTGAAGAAAAACTGGAAGTTTTAAAAGGGTTGAACTGATTCAGTTAAGAGATTATTCTCTTATCTAGAATCTCTTTTACTCTTGCTTTATCCATTGGTTGACCTCTTCAGTCAAACTGCCTTCTAACCTCCTACAGATAGAGAAAAATAGAAATTCCTACATATATATATATATATTTAGTGCTATACACAGCTTTATTATATTGTTAGAGCTTATTATGTGTGAAAGTAAACACCAGTTCTCTCATTTCCTAAATGCTGGCAGTCACAGAATAAAAATACTGATTTGTATCCCCACAATCTTGCTAACTTTTTGTCATGAGGGAAATGTCTCAGATCTGTGAGATATAGTCTAATATCTTGTGAAAAAGAAAGCATAAACAACAGTACTATTAATAGGTGAAATAAAAATAAATAAATAAAAACAACAAAAAAACCAACCTCTTTTTTTTTTCCTGAAACTAAAATACACACAAATATTCATACAGGAAGTAAGATTTCCAGTATTTCATTCATTCTTCCTATCTCCTTTGGTTATTATTTACAGAAGAAAATAGAGAACTTATTTCTCTAGGTTAAATTTTTACTACTATATGAAGCACACTTAAAAGTTTTGGTTTCTGGTATTTCTGCAATCCACATTTGGAGGCTTTAATTTATCCATGAAATTTAAAAAGTTTCCATATGACTGCAGTCTGAAAATTCACAGAACATCTCAGAAAATTCAGAAAAGCACAGCAAACTCCATAATAACAGTATGTCAGGCAAGAAGCAATAGTTTACTCCTGCTTAAATCCTTACTGAGCACCACCTAGTACTTATTGAGCATACTTTAGTTTTCTGCTGAAAAGGGACAAAACCATTTAGAAATAATATACAACTTTGCCAATATTTGAACGAAAGGAAAATATGTATTGCTTTATAATCTAGTTAGAAATATGAAAATATATTTGAGTGCTTCTACAAAAGAACATAGGAAAATTAATACAAAATGGTAATTACAATTAAGTATAAAAATCAGCTTGCTCAAGACCAGATGTTACCTAGCTACGTGCTGCTTGTGGACTGACTTCAAGAAGGGAGTTAAGCTTTTCAGTTCTATTACAAATTGAGAAATATTCTCTAGGAAGAGAATACTGCCTATGAGGATCTTGGCTATAGAGCGTGAGGAGATTTCAGCTCAATCTGCTGGCAGTCTTATGGGAGAGACATGGGTTTAGGGTCTATATGAACAGAAAATGAAAAATAACTGTGAGCTCAACAATAATCTTGTGGCTGGGACATTTGTTTGTGCAGTTCTGGTCTGAAACACAGTTTTACATGCATTTATGATGATGTAAAATTCAGAGATAGGGCTTTAAATGTAAGTCAGAATCTACAACATCCATTGTTAGGGAGCAGAGAAATGCAAAACTTTCTGTCCTTCTCCTGTTCTTTCCTCTAACTACCTTCCCTCTCCCAGTGAATTGTTCCTCCAGAATCAGGCAGAATTTGGCTTCAAAGTTGCTATTATGGACAATGATGTCAAAATTCTTCCCAAGTGTTGATTAAAATGCCTGTTTGTTTAGATCTACATTTCTTAATAGTTAACTTATTTATTGATAGGTGATAATGTCCCTTACCATTTGTCTCACTCTAAATAAAGTACATTAAGCTGTCAGCTAAAACACAACCAAAATGTCTGTATTACTAGTTAGATTAATAATATCTTAATTTCAGTAAAAAACCTTGCTGCTCTAAACAGGGTTTGTGGAAGAAGCAATTACATGTAAAGAATTTAACTATTTTGTTTTTGTTTTTGTTTTTTTTTAAATAAGAATATCTGAAGTGTTGATATTTACAATCTGTTCAAGACTATATTCCTTTTCTGCTCCCTAGAGTGATGCTGTGACTCTGCCTTCTAAGTATATTCTCCAGTTCTGTAAACCTCAGCTCCTGGTGTCCTGGGAGTTAACATTCCACTTACAGACTTTGTGATCTTAGCTGATTTTAGAAAACTAATTTTTTAGGATATTCTAAACGAAAGCCAGCAGTCAGTTTTCAGAATATTTAGGACAAACTATAATATGTGTTCTGCTTTGGGATAAAGCTAATCTAAGAGTAATTTAATCTTTTTTTCCTAATAGGAAGAGCTACATCACAGAATCACAGAATGGTAGGGATTGGAAGGGACCTCTGGAGATCATCTAGTCCAACCCCCCAGCCAATGCAGGTTCACCTAGGGCAGATTACACAGGAACGTGTCCAGGAAGGTTTTGAAAGTCTCCAGAGAAGGAGATTCCATAACCTCTCAGTGCAGCCTGTTCCAGTGTTCCTTGCTGTAACAAAAGCAAATGGTATTCTTGGTTGCATTTGGCAAAATATTTCCAGCAGGTCAAGGAAGGTGATCCTTCCCCTCTGCTGAGCACAGGTGAGGCCATACCTAGATTGCTGGGTCCAGTTCTGGGCTCCTCAGTACAAGAGAGACATACTGGAGAGAGTCCAACAAAGGGCCATTGAAATGATTAAGGGATGGGAGCACCTTAACGAACCCCTTATAAGGAGAGGCTGAGAGCTATGACTGTCAGCCTGGAGAAGGGAAGGCTCAGGAGGAACTTTTCTGTTTGTATAACTAACTGGAGGGAGAGTGCAACGAGGATGGAACCAGCCTCTTCTCAGTAATGCCAAGTGACAGGACCAGAGGCAGGAGGCACAACCCGAAACATAGGAGGTTCCCTTTGAAATTCAGGAAATATTTTTTTTACTGTGAGGATGACCCAGAACTGGCACAGGTTGCTCAGAGAAGTGGTGGAGTCTTCATCTTTGGAGATATTTAAAGGCTGTCTGGACATCCTGGGCAACTGGCTGGGGCAGGTGGCTCTGCTGAAGGAGGGTATTTGACCGAATAACCACCAGAGGTGCCTGCCATCCTCAACCATTCTGTGATTCTGTGATTCTGAGTTAGTTCCTAAGCAAAAACTATATTCCTAGAGCTGAGGAATGAGCTGCTACCAAAACCGAACCAGCAGGAAAAATTAAAGAGAGGTTGGGGAACTAAACCTTATATATAGTTGGATAACTATGTTATATATATGAGTTATATAAGTCATTTGGTGTCAAAGGAGCAGAAAATCTTAGTTATACTTTCAGGAGCTGAAGGCCTGGAACTACTGCCACATCTTGAAGCTCAGCTTTGTGGCTTCTTCCACATGACCAGAAATTTCACCCTGCTTAACTCAGAAAAAAAGAACAGTGTCTGCATATTCAAGCCAAGCACCTTTCCTGGTGAGTTGCAAAAGGTCACATGCAAATATCTTGTGTCATTATGGACTCACTGATGAGCTTTGAAACCAATTCTTCCTTTTATTCATCTTCACTGAACTTGGCTATTGCACTTCCCACTACTGACATGAGAACCTCAAAGCAGAGGCTCTGTTCACAGACCTGGAGTCACCTTATGGGGGTGTACACTTCCTACCTTCAGGAGCTCAGATGTCTTGAGATGTTCATTGCCTACTGGTACATAATAATGATTTGAGTGTTTCAGGAATATTAGTAAGCCTCAAATGGTGAATTTGCATGTTAGAACCGTCATAGCAAAACAAGCAAAGAAGGTATATTGCAAATGTAGAGTCTGTCTAAGTGTCGAGTAGCTAGAGAAAATCAGTAGTTGCTAAAGGAAATGGCTATCACTTCTTTATGCAAATCATCATTATCATCTATAAACTTGCTGATATTTCTGATTCCCTCTGTGATAGTCACAATTCTTTTTTCTAGAGCTTTTATCTCATCAAATTTTACTCTAAAGAATGTTTGTAGAAAGAAAAGCCATCACTAATACCACTGTAAAACTGCAATGATTCCAGTGCTAACATATGACTATCTTGAAAGCTTTATATGGATTGTAGCTGGAAAGGAAAGGAGAAAAGTTTTGGCAAAAGAACAAAATAAATAATTAAAGCAAACACACAAACTGTCACTGCATGGAAAGTCAGGAGGTAAGGTGGATCAAGAGCAGTGCCACTCAGAATCACAGATATGAATACTTTGAAACTACAAAATGTTCAGTCTTGAGTTGTACTGAGAAGGTTATAAGACACATGGATAGATCATATCAGTAAGATCCACAAAATGCATATGCAGCTGTTGGGAAAAATACAAGACAGAAATGTTAAACATTTAGCAAAATGTTTTTCTAGCTTTCCAAAATAGATCCTTTTCAGAAAACTTAGAACAAGATATTTTTTTTTCACTATAATTTTCAGTCTTGTTTCCTGAAAACGTTTGATTTTAAGTGTAAAGATCACTAAAGTCAAAATTTGGGTTAATTTTCCAGCTTCACAGGCTTACAGAACAGCAGACAATAACTGGTATCCATACACATAAGGTACACCCTGATGACAAAAAAGGAAAATATTTGCCCTGGAATCAGTGTCTTGTTCAAAGTCTTTACCATGTATGGAAAAGACACGGGCAGTTTCTCGGGCCCTTATGGCAGCAGTCAAGTGTAAAAGGCAGATAAGAAATAGTTCTGAAAACATTGCAATCAGAGACCTTCCACTAGAGTAGTTAATTGTAAGGAAAAAGTTCATTATGGATCCTGTGTAAAGAGCTCTGAGTAGCAGGTGAGTATCACTTGTAGGAATAACAGCTGACTGGAATATGAACTGTTAACTGGCAACCCATCAGGCTGAAGAAATATCATAATTAAAAAAAAAAAAAAAAAAAAAAGGATAAGTAAATACTAGCCATAATGACACTAAGATTTAATATTTTTTCTTGTGAAATATGTGACATGGAAAAGCACATACTGTCTTCAGATCTTCAAGGCCTAAATATCTTTCCCCATAATGTAATCCTGCATCATCTCCCCTAGCAACTCTACCAACTCACATTATTTAACATCTATGGAAGATTATACTGCTGCTGTGCTAAGAAAAGACCTCATATGATTGTTTTATTGTTATTGATAATCACACATTAAAATACTAATAGTTAACCGCAGCATATAGTTTTTAGTGTTATTTATTTTTAGCAGGATAATGTTACTAGTTAACTCAATGAAAACCCAAATGCGGGTTAGAAACTCTGAGCAAAGCAGTATTTAATACTAACAAAGTAAGTTCACCCCAAACATAGGGACAAAACAAAGCCTGTTTGGAGAAATTTGGGAAAAATAACCAAACCAAAACAACAACAAACTCCAAAACAAAACACAACTATCTTCCCACGGTTTATTGGGAATGTTTCATTTGTTTCTAGTGGAGGCAAAGGAATGATGAGAAAACCAGTTTACCCATGGCTGGAGAACAGTACAAGTAAATCTGATGATATATTTGATGTACCTCCCCATCATTTATTTCCTCTGTTTCCTAAGGAGAAATCACCTACATACATACCTACAGTACACAGAGGTGATTTCTGAGCTCTGCAGTTCAGCTGCTTTATCTGTGGCACAGATTTCAGTGCACACCATCTGACTGGAAGGTTGTGCTGAATTGATATTTAAGAACCAAGGCTTTCAAACGTAGATACTACTATAGATAGAGGACATGGGACTACTGTATTATTTTAAAAATAAATCTTACAGAAATGTTATCTTCATATTATCTGTAGTATGAAAGTTAATTATATTTGCATCTCATCTACCTATGTGGTTTAAAAAAAATATATATTTTCTCAAAAAAAAAAAAAAAAGGAAAGGCACACATGTATTTTGCTACTTATTTCAACTAATGAAATTATTTTCTTTTAAGTTACACTGATCATTTCTCTCTTTCTAAAGTACCTTGAAAGCTTTTTTCCTCACAAAAAGTACTCTTGCTAATCAAATTACCTGTGTAGATAATGACTTTCACCCTGTGATTTTCTTATATCACTATTTATTTTGTAGACACTTGTACCCAAAAATATGGTTACTCTTTGTGAACAAAAGCATATCCTCTCACAATGAAGTTCTGATAGGAATGAAATAGAAACAGTTTGATAGAAACATAAAGCATCTTTGTAAATGACTGTAAAATTATAGAATTTTAATAAGCTGTATTGTTTTCACAGATCTACTGAATGAACTTACTGCATTTTATAGTAGAGATTTCTTTTAATTCTTTGTTAATGCAATAAGATAATCCTAAAATAAATGTTATTAGGTATCATTTTCCATTCCTTTTTTTTTTAAGAGTTTCCAATTAGAAAAACAATGCTTCATATCAGTTCTGCTACATTCCTCTTAACTTTGTTCATTAGCTGTATGTTTTCAACTTAATTTAGGAGCTGCTTTTTTTTTTTTTGTTTGTTTCTTGAAAGTACTCTAAATCTAATTGCACTTAATAATAGCCATATTCAAGTCTCCTCTCTTGAATACAAAGTTAGAGACACCTGAGTAGTCATCTTTTTGTGGCAAATTTAGCTATAAAATCTTTCACTGTGCACTGTAAGTCAAAACCAACCAATGTTACTATCACAAACTCTGCAGCTATACCCAAAGCTGTACCTTAATTTCTGAAATATAACATTTAATATAGGAGTAGAAGTGTTCTTTTCTTATGAGACAGGATGGTTTGTGTGTCCAGACAAAGCAATACCTAGTAAAGTTGGTAAATATGGATTTTTCTAGGATCATTGACAGATAATTGCCCCTCTCACCTGAGGGTCCTTGGAAATAAATGGCTAGTTCTTCCAAAACTCTTGTGTTGCACATCTGTACTGAAATAATTTGTTGCTGGGATTTGCTTCAAATTTGGCTAAAGCCTCAAGACTGCTACTGTGCAAAGCACTGCTCCATTAGCTCTTGGAAAAAAATGAGATGCATAAATACAGGAGCACTGATTACAGAACAACTCAGAGGAAGGATTCCCCTGCTGAGTCAACATCAGATGCTAATAGATAGCCTAAATTTTCCACGTCTGTTTTACCATTTGCCCTGCACTGCTCACTATTGGTTTTGAAAACTTGAGGCTTTGTCTTGAAAACAGAGATGCACTTTGTGTTGATGGCATTTCCATATGTATCCCATTAAAGTCACATCCAAAGTACAAGCTAGTGGGTATCCATCTCTACTTGAAAGCAACTTATGGGTTCCTTGATTATTCTGTGAACAGAGTTGGTCCTCAGGAAAAACTAAAAGCAGCCCATAAATTTGCACTAACTGCAATGGACCCATGAAGTGGCAGTTTGAGGTGGTGAAGGAATACTCTGACCCGTCTCTTTGTCTTGGCCAGAGTTTCTCCACTGAGAGTGGATGAAAATATCACAAGGGTAATTTTGAATGGGGAGACTGAATGGAAAGTGATAGTCAATCAATTACATTTTGCAATTTATAAACAAGAACCATATTGCAGGTAGCAGTTGTAGTAGCAGAAGCAGTAGTAGCAGTAGTAGTAGTGGTATGTGCATATTTTTTTCCAAGAAGAACACCATGATTTTTGAAAGCCTAACTTATATCAGGGTATCTTATTGTCATTGCTATTATGAAATTAAAGCCAGCACTTAGAGTGGAAGAGGCAAAACATAGCCACATTAAAAAGCTACATTTTAAAGTATATGTTGTCATTCTTTCAATGTGATCACCCTAAATTCCTATCGTGTAAAAGAAGGAATTTCCACTTACCACTATTTCATCACTCCAATAACACACTGGAGGAGAAAGATGTGAAGGCACAGTTAAAAGGACCTATTCTACTCCAAACCTGTTTGCTCCTAAGGCAGCTATTTAGCAGAATCATATACCATAGCCTACTACTTACACATAATTTATTAATGTGTAAATCTTAAATTAACAATTGAAAACAGTTAATAAGTAAAAGTATTCTGGCAAGGAAGACATACAAATTATAAAGCGTAATACGAGCAGTGCAGAACTAAGTAAATCATTGTCCATATTCATTCAAGAAAGTTATGCTTTTTCTCTTATTTCCAGTGGGTGAAGAGTTCCCTTCCATAAATGTAATAAAACAAGCTCCTCTTTAAAGTTGTGTCTCTGCATAGAATATCTATGTCTAAACTACAACAAACATTTTTAAATAATAAGAACATATGTAAATTACAGAAAACATTATCTTTACAGTCCCTTACTTTTGCTTGCATCTACTTTTGACAGATGTCTCTGTGACTCGTTTTGTTTTTTTTTAAATCCCTCTATTTAGTGCATCTCTTACTTCATCCTTTAATTTTCCTAACACTAATTCAAACCCATAAACACAGAAGTCAAACGAAGGTTCACCAAACCCCTTGTGCGCTCAAGCTGCCAAGTTCTGCACAGCTCTACTTAAGACTCACATATGTGATCACTCACTTTGAACAAGCTACAATCACAGCAACCAAGGAATTTGCACCAGTTTAGAACAAAGCCTGCTTCTTCTGCTTGAGCCAAAACTATTGGCAAAGAACACAACGTGCTGGATTGGCAACTCAGCATGGATTTAATCCAGAATTCAATTTGAAGCTCCATTACCTACAAGCCTTAGCCTTCCTACCAATTGAGGAAATGCCTACTGCTTTTGATAACAAAAAGAACCAAACCCCACTGGAAGTACATAAAGTTGTGCAGTGGCTCAAGAGAGGTTATGCTAGTGGAAGAGTCTTACACTTTTCATTAATGGAACAATTAGGAGTTGACAACTCCACTGTTCTTTCCCAGATGTTCATTGATGCACTACAGTGGCAATTTCCCATGGACAGCCTGGATGACATTCAGAGACTGAGTTGGATATTACTTAGGTGTTATACTTCACATAACTAAATATACTTCACAAAACTAAAGTTTTAACTTAGTTTTTTTTTTACACTACCAAAGCTTTTGCAGTGGCTGATGATATAAATCTCTTATCCTTGTAAATATACTCCTGAGCTATTGAACTACGTTTATCACTGCGTCTTTAATAATAAAGATGTCTGCAGGAAACAGTTAGGATTGTTACCTTCTCTATATTTTCTGCAATCTGTTTGCTAATATATTTAAGGGTGTATTTAGTTTTCATTTTTCACCCCATCCACCTGATGTATGCAACCAGCGTAAGAGCAGGTGAAACGGGACCTTGGGTATACTCATGCAAGAGAAGAAGTGAAGTCATAATCTTGACTTGTTTATAAAAAGCAAGAAACATCTAACAGAAACATGGAATATTTAGGAATATAACACTAAAAAATATTGGGCAAAATGATTAGCACTAAAAGCACTGCACAAATGTTTTCCAATTCTTCGTCAAAGGGAACAAATAGGAAAGTTTAGTTTGCTTTACAAAGAAGTGGTACAAAAATTAGGAAACCTCAAAATAACACCACGTAACTGGAGTCATGAAGCTGTTTAAAATTAGTTAATTCTCTAGAGGAAAGGAAAACACTTTATCATTTTACTGCCAGTACTTGGCTAGACTATTATCACCTCTCACCCTCTCTGCTAAGCCTTACAGGTAAGAGTAGTCCTGGGAGAAGTCCTGGCCAGTCATGCTGATAAATTAGAGTTTTTCAGAATGCCTGGCCTTTCCTGCTTCCTCACAGTGCCTTTGACAGCATCGCAGGCACATACAACTCCTTACCCTGTGCAGGTACAACCACTTGTGTCCACATGCAACCAGACGATTTAGGGGCACTGTGGAAATTGTCTTTTACGATTTAAGTTTTCTGAAGTTTTTGGGCTTTGGCAGTGTATGAGCTTAGAGAACATTTCTAACAAAAGGTGTATCTGTGGAAAGGACAAACATTCTCACTAATAACCTCGCAGAAGAGCTGACAGCAGGACTGCTTGACATAGAACTGCATAGAGTACTGACATGCTGACATACAGATCTTACCATCTTTTGCTACTTCAGGTTTAATGGAATGCTATCTTTTAGGAATTCTACACTACAGTCTTACTATCTTTTGGTTCATCATATATGCTTTCTGTTTTATACTTGC
>NW_008631477.1:0-21705 GCF_000691845.1 Merops nubicus | reverse complement strand
CTTTCCCTTGATAACAGCAAGTCTGACATGTGATAATGTGTTTGCTACTGTAGGACAACAGTGGTGGGATAATAGTACTGATTCATGATTCTCAAGCTGCTCTGGTTCTGGCCCACTTGCAACCTTAACAGGCTTACACTGGATATCCCACAGCTGTTGATGTGGTGGGAGTTTACAGGTCTGGATTGAAGTCAGAGCATTTGCGACCAAATGTGGAAAAAACACAAGATAAATTTGACAGAGTCATTATTCATTTCTGTGGGCTGCTCTCTGTGATGAATATTCCCCCAAAGAGCAGTAAGGACCACCTGGGGTTTTGGTGGCAGGGAAAAACAGTCCCCAGAGATGGTACTTCAAACCTACCTAAGGGTACAGATGAAAAACATTATTTTCAGTCTGTAGGAGTTTTCATATCACATCTAGAAACTAGTGTTAATAAAAGAGTAGCCTTGTGCTTGATTAAATATGCTTCATTCCCATATGTTGTAAAATGTACTTTAATGCAAGGCTGAAAACTGGATGTAGGTTTCTTATTAGTATTCATATTATTATTTAATATATGCCCTCACTGCCTGTCAAGTACCATTTTTATGTAGAAGTAAAAGTACATCTTCAAGGAACTTCCAAATCCCAATGTCTCCTTTCTAGGCCTCATATTGACATCTGCTTGGTTCATAAGGAGCCAAAACTTGGTACCTGAGCTGACAAAGTAACTGATAACAGGGTGGTGATGCCTGTGAAAGGCATGAGGCTCAGACCACAGTTTGAGAATTCCAAGTTTGCATTTTTCTAACTTTAAATAAATGGAAAAGCACCTACATGATGGAATGGATTAATCTAATATATACTCAATTTCCTTATGGAAATTTGCTCCAAATATACTGATGGGTTAACTTTGAACCACTAAGGCTTATGCAGTGGCAACATGACAATGTGCTCACATCTGACCTGGATCAAACCTGTACTCCCCAGAGGTGAGTATCTCAGGGAGGCTTCACAACTCTGCTGTGGTATTTTCTGCATCATCTTCACATGTGAGGCACTGGGGTTAATATCAAACACCCTTACCCTATCTAAACTAGGGGACACAGGAGTAATTCTGAGTTCTCAGGTTTACTGAGGGGTGTCCATCTTCTGTCACAGTGGGACACAGGCACAGTACCTGTCACTCTTCCTCCCTTCCCCACTTATCTATCCCTTGGTGCCTATGGAATACACAAGCTAGGTGGAATTCAGCTGTGTAGCAGTGCATTTCAGAGACCCCCAAACAGAATCACTGAGGTTGAACACACCACCACAACCTATATCCACAGATCCTTGAGAACACAGACTGTGAAGAACAGTATTAAAAGGAGAACAAATTCATCAGAAGACAAATTCCCATTTCTATGTAACATTCCAACAGTTTATACCTGCTACCCATCAGAATAAACCAGACCTTCAATCATGTTCATGAGAATGTAATTGTATCAGATGTCAATTTAATGATCAGGTTCTGAACTTTCTGAATTGCCAGATGCTTTTCTTTTTTTTCCCCATAAATTTCCTATTTTGCGTTTTCAGTTTTCCATTGGAAAGTTAAACTGACCAAGCTGTGTCAGATTTTATGCTTTTCCTGCTATAGGGATGCTTTTCATGTCATTCTGAACTCCTACAGAGTAAGGTCTTGAATCTAGGTTTCTGTCATGACAGGCTGGAGAATGTGATCTTTTTACCTTGGGAAAAAACAAAACAAAACAAAACAAAAACACGCAACAAAGAAAGTTATATCCATATCAACAAAACAAAACAAAACAAACACACAACAAAGAAAGTTATATCCATATAGACAATTTTTAGGATGTTTGTTTCATGGCTTAACTGACAAATGAGTCCTTCAGCTGGATGGGTCCAATCTAGGATCCTACATGATTACCTTCATCATCTCTTTTTGGACCTCCTTTCTAGTTCTTACACTATCATCACCAAAAGTTGTTACTGCTAAGCATCTATGATCTGTCTAAGCTACATATGTCTTTGCATATATACAAGCATACACAAAACATCCAGGGTAAAAGATTTTTCAACTTCTGGTAATTCATATCCTAAGTATCTACTTCCTGCAGTCATGCAACATTTATGCTTGTCTGAAATTTGAATGAATTAGTGAAAAACAAAACAAAACAAAATAAAACAAAACAAAACACATTTTGATGTCATATTTTGTTCATCTTTAAAAAAATATTGATGCCCTACATCTAAATTGTAACACTGTAATGTGCATTAAATCACTTCTGTTCTCATTAACCTGATCACATTACAGACTTTTAGATGTCTTTCCAGATTTTTCACATGATCAAGAAACACTTTTAGGAGCTGCATATACTACATGCTACAAAGTGATCTATGAAATTACCTTCCTCTCCCTCCCACAGTTACTGAGTGGTTACAATACTCTCTAGTTATTTTTTTTCTATTTTCTTGAATAAGTTTCTGTCCAAAGTGAATTATCCTAACCAATGGAATATTGATTAACCTACAGCTGCTGTATGGGGAGAGGAAGATGGGGACCACTTGCTATTGCTTTTCTGAAGTTGTGCAGGATAGATGGAGAAAGGAGAGCAGAACTAAGTATATTGGTGGTTCCTGGCAAAGAAGTTTGTCTTCTGTCTTTATTTTGCTGTCTCAGAAAGGGCTCCTTAGACCTCCTGCTAGAGGTGAATAAAGCAATCTTATCCTGAACTGCTTGTTAGTTCAAGGCACATCCTTTTACTCTTGGTAGCTCTGAGTGACTCTCTCAGCAGAGTCCTGATTTTGGTTTTTCCTTCCCCCAGGCTCCTCTGCACAGAGAGCCAAAGTATAGGCTATGGCTTTGGATGCCAGCACAGGGAATAGGCAATTGAAAAGACATGGCTGAAACACTCAAGGTTTGCACTGCCTATTCTCAAATGCAAACTTTAGCCTAGGGGGACTAATCATCCCAGGATCCCCTACACTCCACTGAGAGAGAAGCTCCAGGGGTTGATTCAAGTGCTGTGAATCATGCTCTGGAAATGTCTGACTACACTTACCTTTTGTGAATAGTCCTTAGGTACCTTTCTAGGTTTAGCCCTTAATCTCTTTCCTTCATCTCTGTAAAACAGATCTAATTGTATTTCTCTCCCTCAGAGGAATATTGCAAAGATATCCTTATCCATGCCCAGAAGTCATGTTTTCAAAGTGAGTATCCATATATCAATAAATAAATATAATATATGGGGTTATCCAAACACCATTTTTAATTTTGCAGATGTAAAATTGCATAGCCCTGTTAACAAGAAGTACTAGCTGGATCACTGTAAAAAAACAACCCACAAACAAAAAAAAAACAAACACAGGAGCTCAGTATGTGAAATGTCTAATTCCTCAGTAGACCAAACTGATAGACAGTGACTCCATGGAGAGGATATTTCTGTCTTTTTAATAAAGATTTTGTCCTTGAAGAATCTTACTAGGAGAATCTTACTATACTAGATGCTTTCTTTCTCCACTAAACAATTAAAACTTTTATGGTTAAAAAGTAGAGGATGGGATCATTATCTATTTGAAAAGCTTGGTAAAGATAGTTACCCACTAATATGAAGGTGGCACTAGGAAACCAGGTTAAACCAGGACACTTTATGATGTGCATGAGTTTTATCCTGTGTACACAGAAATAATGTCAAATACCTGGTTGACTTTAGTCTTTCAGGTTTTTGAACTCTCTGTACACATTTTCTTTGAGTCCCATTAGTACTAGTACGAGTTGCAGGTTCATGTATTGAGAGGGTAGTCTGAGCCCTAGGGAGCTTTAAAACACCAGAATAAATAGAATAGAAAAAAAAATAGATAAAATAAAAAAAAATAAATAGAAAACAGAATAAATCTGTTTTCTCCTGCCTTAAAAAGCATAACCACAATCCTTGTGGAAAGCATAGAACAGGGTACAGATATTATTGACAGAGCTGAACCACTAGCCAAGAAATCAAAAAGTACTACATTTCTAGTGATGTTCCCTGATTATTATTCCATTTTGAAAAACAGCCACAGAAGCAGGTAATCCAAGAATTAGAATTTTCTTTATATTCTTTGAAGTGAGTTGCCACTGTTTCACAGCAGTTCCTCTATGTCAAACAGGCTTTCATTATCTTACACTCAAGAAGGAGAGGAATGGTTTTACAGCACATATATTTGATATTCTAGACAATTTTTAACCATTTTGACAGGCAAAAAAATTGCTCAATTATACTGCAAAGAAAAAGAATCTTACCTTTTTTCCTTATTTTGTACTTCTTAAAATGCTCAGATCTTAGCTATGCCCTATCCTTTCTGGCTTTCTTCTCAACCACTACCTGTACTTATTGTGATCACATAAATAAATAAGAAAAAAATTTTGATAAGTCTTGAAACAAGCACTGTTACTTCAGTCAGTTGAGAGTATAGTATATAAACTGTAATCTCATATGTGATTCTGGGTATATGGGGCTTTTTTTTTCATTGTTTTGAGGTTTATTTAACCAGAAAACAGAAACGTGACAACAAAAAGTAGAATGGAGATCACTGAGGCATAGATGAGCTGATAATTGGCTTTCTTCAGGTTAGCTTGAAGCTTAGGTGATAAAAAGCCTTTTCACAGTCCTAGTAGCTTTTTCCCTTTTGAACCATTCTAGTAGAGGATAATCTTCAGTATTACACTATTTTTTTTAATTCACATCGATGGACGAACTTCTTACATAGTGTCGTGGTTTAGTGTCTACCAGCCATCCAGTAGACCTGGAACAGATGCTCCCTGTTAACACCACTTCCTTCCCAAAAGGGAAGAGAAAGGCAGTAAGAGAGAGAGACTTAGGGATTGGAAAAGAAAACTGAAACTGCTTTAATGACATAATAATAAAATGGAATATATATAAATATATATGAAACCAATATCAAACTCAACCTTCCTGATGGCAATTATGTCACTGTCACCACTGATGCTGTGGAGCAGGCACTGGGGAAAACCCAGAATGGACTCAATGACAGACAGGAACTGGACTCAGGAGCTGGATTATGGATGGAATGGAGAATGCAGAATGGACAGAGTCCTCCTTTCACACCAGACATTGAAGAAGAGAGCTGGACCCTTGTGATCCCTCAGTTTTATCCTGAATATGATGTATATCAGATAGAATACCTCAATGATCAGTTTAGGGTCACCTGTTCTCTCCACTGCTGCCTGCAGGTGCCACCTCTTACTTACTGGACTCCCAACATGGGACACAAGATTTAGCAGTGACCTTGGTCTGCACACCAGCCCTTGGTAGTAACTCTAAACAAGGAGCATTGTCACTGCTAGGAGCAGACACCGTGAGAATATGCTGTTAACTTCAGAGAGTGCAGACAGTTAGAAGAGCTTATCTGAAAAGTAAAATCACTGAACAGAATTATTTCTGTTCTAATTCAAACCATGAAAAAAAAGGTGACCTAGGCAAGCCACTTAATGAACCCTTACTGTACTGTTCAGTTGGAACAGTCAAAAACTGGCAATGGCTTTCACAAAGCAAGGCAAGGGTAGAGCTTCTTCTCAGTTCTTTTTTGTTTTCATTCGCTCAAAACTTTATTACAGTTTTATTCTGACCTTGTGATATTCTTTCAAAGTCTTTGTATGATTAGCATCTTTTTCTGCAAAACCAAGATGCTGAACACATTCAAATCCCCCACTGCACAGCAGCACATGCTTGGAAGTATTAAATAATAAAGCTAATTGCACATCTAGGTTACATAACTCTAGGTGACTATCACAGCCTTTGGCCAGTTAACAGTTAAAGTAAATAACCTGGACTCTTTTGTGCCCTTCTGTGCAATGTTTGCAGAAGTCAATCATTTTCCAAACCTGGAGAAAATTGTATGCCTATAGTGTTTCTTCACTCACCAAAGGCATTCACATAATATAAGCAAATATGAGCAAAAATTACTACTACACTTCCACTTATTACTGTTAGCAATATTAATCATGACTTTACAGCCTCTACATTCCATGTTCCATAAAATGAAATGTCGGTAGTATTATAAAAGGTCTAAGCCTATTTAAAAACATTAATACCATCAATAAATATCACTATTTGCTCATAAGGCTAGACACTGTAAGTGCTAAGTTCAACTCATCACTTGATTATGATAAGCTTCTTCAGTTTCAGTTTGCACTTGAGGAAAAAGAAGAACCTGCTTCTTAGTTTGCTTTCTCAGCTTAATCTTCAGTTTAATGCTCATTTCAGTATTAACCCTGATTAGCTTTATTGATGTTTAGAACTTTTGGGCCCAAGTGATCCATTTGCCTGGAAGAAAAGTGTTTCTTTTTAACACAGATGCAATAGCATGCAAAGGCAAATGTTTTCAAGACACTATAAAAAACACATATCAGATCCTGTGGATGTTATTCATAAACATACCTAAAAGTGATTCACCAAATCATAATTAGCTCGACATAATCAAGCAGATTGGCTGCTGAAAGCCAACAGTGTAGAGTTTGTTATTTCTGATTTCCAAGCACAAGTGTTTTGAATCTTTTAGTGCCTCAAGGCAATGCACAGTTCATACTTCTTCTAAGTCTTTTGTCACTGAAAATCACAATACCTTGTGGCTGTTGACCACAAGGGAGAGTTCATACAAGAGTATGAACTTGAATGAGCAACCTGTAAATAATTCCTTTACACTGATATAAACAAACAATCAAAAAATCTATATATTGGTTTCTGGACAACTAATGGACCTGTCTGAATGCTCAAGTGATCAAAGCACATTCCTTTATCTCCACTAAATGTGGATAATCAGAAGTGCTTTACTAGACCACGTTCCTAGAACATTAAAGTAAGCATTCAGCAACCAGCTGGAAATTTTACCCTTTAGTGTTCCTATATCCCATGCAACACATGCTGTTTTCCTTTGTGTGGCAGGGAATACTATGTTTTATGTAGCTCTTCTCAAAAAAATAATGATAATATTACTAAAATAGAATTTCCACAAGTATTTTGGTGAATTTGGTTCCCTGTGACACATTAGTCTATGACATCTGATGGTGCTGGATGCTAGGATGACTGCCAGGGATTAATGGAAACATCTGTGAATTTGGAAGTTTCACACAAGCGGATGTTCACTGGCACTGTCAAAACCAGGCTGTGAACTAACCATGGCCTCCTTGACTGAAACAAAACACTAACAGCAACTGTAGTATTTAATTGCAAGGAAATTCTCAGTCCATCATAATCCAGCAGAGTCCAACTGGCTCATGTAATTACCTCCACCCAAAATGTTCTTTTCATGCTCAGAAACAAAGAAACAAAAACATTAAAATATTTCATGTAAGTCTCATCCTGTTGGACACAGGCACAGCCAACATCCCCCAAAAGCAATACAGTAGATTCGTGTGAATAAATGAGATGTATTTCTGCAGCCGTGTTTGTCATTCACAAGATCTTGTGCTTGGATTTTGGGTGGGTTATCACTCCTAAAAGACTACTGACACAAGGAACACATAGGAGAGAGCAGCACTTATTGTTCATCTTGACTTTACCAATGCTTTAAACACTCTTCCATAACATCCTCAACAATCTGATGAAATACAGTCTAGAAAAATAGACAGTGAGGTGTATTGAAAACTGACTGAACTGCTGACTTCAAAGGGTTGTGATCAGCTTCATCAAGTCCACGTGGAGACCAGTCAACAGCAGGGTACACAAGAGGTTGATAATGAGAGCAATACTGGGTAACATCTTCATTATTGACCTGGATTAGGACAGAGTGTGCCCTCAGCAAAGTTGCAGATGATACAAACCTGGGAGGAGTGGTTCATACACCACAGACTTATGCTCCCATTCAGCAGGCTGGAGAAATAGGCTGACAAGAACTTCGTGAAGAACAGCAAAAGGAAATTACAAGTCCTGCATCTGACTCTATGCCCCAGTAAATGCTGGGAGACTACTGGCTGGAAAACAGTTTTGCAAAAAAGGATTGATGGTTGCTGTTGAACATCAGGTTGAATATGAGCCCATAGTGTGTCCTTGCAGCAAAGGAGGCTAACTGCCTACTGGGCTGCATTAGGAAAAGCATCTCCAGCAGGTCAAGGGAAGTGAAGCTTCCTTCTGCCCAGCCTTGGTGAGACACATCTGGATCCAGCTCTGTGCTCATCAACACAAGACATAGACATACTGGAGACACAGACATACTGGAGAGAGCCTGGAGAAGGACCAAAAAGATTTAATGATTAAGGGACAGGAGCACCTTAATGAGCACCTTATGAGGAGAGGCTGAGAGAGCTGGCAAAATTCTGCCTGTAGAAGAGAAGGCTCAGGGGGATCCTATTCATGCATATAAATACCTGACTGGGGAATTAAAAACAGTAGTCAGGCTTTTCTCATTTGTGCTCAGTAACAACGCAAAAGGCAGTTGTTCAATTTCTAAATTGAAATTTGGGAAATTACATGAGAAAAATCTTTTAACAGTAAGGACAGATGTACATAGACAGTTTACTCAGAGTGATTGTGAAGTCTTCATCCTTGGAGATAAAAAAAAAGTCAGCTGGACATGACCCTGAATAACCTGCTCTGGTCAGTCCTGCTCTGAGCAGGGAAGGTGGACTAGGCAATCTCAGGAGGTCTGGTTCAACCTCAACCATTCTGTGACCTGTGATCTTGTTAACAGGTTAAGATAGAAGAATATCTTGTCATTTCTTAAGTTTAAATGAACTTCTATCAAATTGAATCACTTTCTTCTAGATGCAATTCTTTCTACTGTTTGCTTGTTATTTACATTGTCCAGCTTGCCTCACTTTGACCACATCTAGTTCTCACTGCTCTTTCTCATTTGTGTTCTGTTGATCTTGTAAAGAACTCATTATTAAAAAGAGAGGAAATATATCTCAGCAAAATCAGACTGAAGTCTCATGTGTGAAATTAGTTATCAGAGAATTTTCTTGAAATCCTGTCAGTCACCGCAGTCACAGTTATGATCCACATTCATGTCTGAGGTCTTTGTGAAGGGTAGGGTGCTGTGCCTACAAATTCATTTCTCAGACACTGGGATTGATGAAAAGGTACAAATGGAAGATACAAGTAAACAAGGTTAAATTGATTGCTTACATTACTGAGGGAGTCCTTGTATCTGAGAAGTTTACCCGCATGGTTGGTGCCAACTAAACTTCTAATGGACTGTGGCCACATCCTCAGCAAACCTCCTTCTGCCACAGAGATGTTGGTGTTTTGTTTGTTTGGCTGACACCTTTTATAAAAACAGTTCCAGTTAGAACCCCATTAATTCAAAGAATTGCTAAGAATGTATAAATGAGGTTTTCTGCATATCGGAGGGTGTGCTACATATGCAAGGAAATATTAGAAACATAGAGAAATAACTCAGTTCCACGTTCATAACAGTATTTAAAGAAATATTTCCCAACACTACCAGCATTTGTTGGTTACTTTCTTATATAAACCAGATAATACATATAAGTTTCTGGGAAAAATTTTTATGTGGAGAAAAAGACAGTGTTCTAGTAAGATGGTAATGTTTTTCCGGAAACAAGTCTCTTGAGAAAAACATGAAGGTTAAAAGTGCTTAGTTAAATTCTGGTTGTTAATTCTGAATCTGTCTTTCCTTTTTCTTCCTTCCTTTCTTGTTTGACTTAATACAGAAATGATATAATGAAGAAAAATTCCTCAGAGTATATTTTAGAATAAAGTGATAAACAGGCAAAGAACCTAATGATTTTTTTTTTTCCTTGTGTATCTTGCAACCCAAACTTCTAGACCCATTCAGGTCACAGAAGCTTCATATAAGCAACTAATTTTGTGACTACTGAACAACAATAATCTTTGAACTTCTTGGCCTGACCTTTCTTATCATTCTTTTTTCTTTTATACTATTCTTTCTTGTAAGTGTCTCATGGCCTCTCCATCTTTTAGCAAATGAGTTTTAGCAACAATTAATTGGAACATATATTTAGTTCTTACATTGTAGAGATTTATTTTTCTTATTTTAAACCTAGTAGACTTCTAGAAAAATTATAATTGCTGTAATTCTTCATATTTTTAATTCACAATACTTTGCGTAACTTTTTTTCAATGACTAGGTCAGTTCCATTCTTGTGAACATGAACAAGCTTTTAAACAAGATTTAAGCTCTTTCAGGAATAAACATCCACTTAAGCAGGACTGTTATAAAAAATAGCTTTATGAACAGTGGACTCTTGTCCATTCCTTTTGACATCATGCTCAGAATATTGTGGTGTCCTCAGTCCAAAAAAAACACCTAACCCACCAACACCAACAACCAAACATTGAACAATTTAACAAGCCATTTGATTGACAGATTTACTGGCTGTACATAAAATTTTCATTTATTGTAGCCTTTGTAAGTTGCTTAAGTAAATACATTTGAAAGTGTAACTAATTTCAAAGGGTGCAGTAAATCACTTCTCTGCCTCATCTTCTAGCTATTGTATGAATTACTTTCCCAAACCCAGGGTTTGAGTTTATGACTGTAAGACAACAATAGAAAGCAATAGAAAGCTTTTTGCTGGCCTCAGTGGACTTTGGTTCAGAGCCTGGGTTTGGCATTAGGTTTATCAGTATGTAATTTTCCATTGGTATCATGATCATTGACTCAAAATAATTTCTGGTATTTAAGGGTGGATGGAGATTGTCAAGGTAATGCCTTGATGCAGACGATTGTCATTCTATTATACCTTTAAGGAAAGGTTATTCTCTATACTCCCTGCAAACCAGTTAATGCTCCAGCCTACAGAAAATAGACTGTCCTCATTAAGACAATGCATCTACATAAGCAGAAAATCTGTTACCTGCAGTTACTGTATTGTGCAAGAGTAAAACCTACTCTCATCTACCATTGGTGATAAAAGGACTGTACCAATTTCCAGACAAATTAAGACAAAAATGTTGCAACCAGAAGTTTCATTTTTTACTTTCTATGGCCATAAGGGGCCACACCAAGGAGGATCATCATTCTACTGTCATCTACTGGATGCAAGAAAAGATTTTCTGAGTGAGGTTTATTAACAAGAAAGACAAAAGGAGAAATGCCTAGAAGGGGACATGTGACAGAAGTGCTGTGAGTAAAAGCAGAACTCTTTCCCAGAAATACTCAAGAGGAAAAGAGAAAGAGAGATGAGGTCTTGTTCAATGGATTTCTAAGGATTTTCACAACACATCTTATTTTTCATATAGCAAGCATTGTGGGCTCTTAGACTAGGTCTCAAAAGTGTTGGTTGCAGTTTCGGTGTCCTCTGTAACTAATTTTTGTGACTCAGTTCTCCATCTGTAAAACAGGGATACCACAAGTCACCTGGGGATAACACAAGATACTTTTTTTGTAAAGCACTCTAAGATCACTGTTGAGAAGTGCTACAGAAGAGCAAGGCACTGCTCATTCCATAGTATTTCTTGCTATTTTTTTTTTTTTAAAGGAGTTCCACATTTTCCCTCTTCTGCCCCAGCTTTTTGCAGCATGAGCACGTATGTAATTATTAAATATACATAAATGGAGTGAATTACAAGTACCAGGAGTGGGCACACGCTCTCCTTATTCAGAATTTCATAAGGGGTGTTAATATGCAGAGTTGGTGTGTGCACTTGGCAGCTGCACTGACATGATAGAGTGTCAGCTTCTTTGTTAATGATCCGCATAGGAAAGTATCCCCACATAGGCCTTGACAATTGACATACCATTACAGTCTATTGCGTCAATAATCCATGCATTCAAGTGCTCCCCACTCTTCCAGGCAAGCCTGACACAATAGTCTATAATAGCTCTGTGCAGTATGTGAACAGGAGGCCTTGATATTAGAGTATGATGACTCTGAGAGAGACGCTGTGGTCTAGCGTGTAAATGATCCATGTATTATAAGTATACTGATCCTCAAGGATCTTTAGATCTGACATAATCTCAAGGAGAGTTTTCTTTTAAAAAAAAAAATGACACAGGACATTTGGATTGTAAGACAAAGGCTTTTCTTCTTGAAAAATTGCAGCAGAAATGTAGGCTGACATCCTTAACATCTGTGCAGGGAACTGGAGCTGCAGTTGGTATGAAGTCCTGTTCCACCCTGATGACATTAAAATAGCACCTTCTTCCTTGGTGACAGCTCTCTGTGGATTGAATCACACAGGCTGCCTGCTGTGGCAAAAACAACCTGTGACTCTTTTAGTGCTCCACCATCAATGAGCCAAATCTGTGTCTACACAGCCATCAGTGTTGTGACCACAACAGAGTGGAGGCACAACCAGATTAGCTAAGAGCAATTTAGCAGCTCAGCAACGCATGGAGCTTTGCCTGAGTAGGTGGGTGAATATTCACTCAGGAAGCACTTGCTGAGCTCCCTATTGCTCCAGCTAGAAGGTCTGTGGTACCTGAATCAGCTAATTTTGAAGTTAGCTTTCCTGTGTTGACAGCATATTGCAGTGCTTGCAGTGTCGTTGTACACTAAGCATCAGTGACATGCCAAGGCTCTTTTATCTGTGCCAGCTATAAACTAATAGGGTTATTAAATTCTGGATGTTACTTTCCTGAAAAAAAACCAAACCAAACCAAAACAAAAACAAACACTCAAAAGAGTGAAAAAGAATAGATCCACTGGTCTTTGTCAGAAAATTCACAGTTTAAATACAGAGAGATATGCATAGTGGTAAGACTTGGTAGTACCTACAGGTCAAGCTAAAAGTTCACAACTTGATTTCTATCATACTACAACAAGATGCCAATTCACTATTTTTGATGAATTTTCTACATAACTGTCAGGCTGGTTTAACTATAGTGCTAATTAAGTAGCTCTTAGAGGCACACAGTGCCTTAAAAGCTTTCATAGGTCATAAGCCCTTGATTTTGCTGAGTGTTGATGAGTATGTTCATGTGTGTGTGTTTTGCAGTGACAGTACTCCCATCCAACTACTGACTGTTGGGCAGCTGTCAGAATTCATACCAGGTAAGAGCAAACCTTTAGACCTTTGTTCAGTGTGCATCCTTTAGTGCACTTCTTTTCTGTCATTCAGCCTGATAGGATTTGTAATCATTTTACTTGCTTACCTACTGGTTTCATGAAGTTGCAGTTTCCTGCTAGGGTTTTATTTTTAGTTTTGTGTTTGTTTTTTTTGGGTTCAGTTGGTTAGTTGGTTAGGTTTTTTGTTGTTGGTTTTTGTTGTTTGTTTTTTTTTGGTTGGTTGGTTGGTTGGTTTTGGTTGGTTGATTTTTTTTGGTTGGTTTAGTTTTGGTTTTGGTTTTCAGAAGACATGTGTTGGGATGGTCATTCACACATGTCCTCTACATTCTGAATAGCTAGTGTAAAACCACTTTGAAATCCAATTTTCCTCTTTCTCTTCTACTTATTTTATTTAAGATGGGCTCTTTGCCTACATATGAAGGAGGACATTCCTGTAACCCAGGCTATACAGGAAGTCAGGAGGTTTCTCTCTCTATTAATCCTTCAAACATTTCCTTTCCTACTTCCCAGTCATGGAAAGAAGGATCCTTTGTCTGTCAGTTATTGTAAATAGCTCTCCTGAAAAGGAAAGAAATAGTGCTACAGGACCTACAATTTATCCCTGGAGGTTCAGTGCATGTTTCTCTCCACTCTTAAAGAGAAAGCTGAGACAAACTGGTTTTGGTGTCATTTAAACATATTCAAAGTGGATGTTGTGTGGTTCCACTCTGACTTGTACAAGAATATGGCAATACCCCTTATCTACTCAAACTGATTACCTTATTATTGTAGCATTCATAAGGTCATGGTTCTACAGTCTTTGGAAACAAAGGCTATATTTAGCTAGTGACTTTTGACATTAATATGCATCAGGGCCAGTCTGTAAGTTCTTCTGCCATTTATGAGGAAACTGTAGTCTAATCATACTGGGTAGTATTCAACTACCACCATCTGAAAGTTGTGTATCCAGTCTAAGCTAATATTCTCTTCTCCATTTAGTCAGCAGAGAAGCAGGCACTTCCTATTCTAACATAGATATATAAGACAGAATTAATTGGAGATGCTGATTTTTGAACACTTAAATTTAGGTGACACGGATAGTGTACATTTTTTTATAACCACCTAGAACCTCAAGGTCCCAGCTGGGATTCAGTTGTACTGAAAGTTGCACTGACTTAAACAGACTTATGAGTCATGTCATTATGACTATCAATAAATTTTAGGGGGTTCACACTTTATTTTTAGGCACACAACTTGAGTGCTTAGGGTCAGTGCCTAAGCAGAAGTTCTGAATCACTGGAGGAACTCGTTTCCCATCGTTTATGGCAGAAGGAGTCTGCTACTCTCTTGAAATAGGTGCCTCTGATTAAGTAGTGTGAACTCTTTTTTTCCTCCTCTCTTTAGTAGCTGCTATGTAGGAGACATCTTGTGCCTTATTGTTTATTTGGTTTTGAGTTTATTGGTTTGGGTTATTTTCTCACTTAATAGCAAAAGCAGCTTCATATCTTGTCCAGGAAAAACAAGGTGACATTAGTTGCCTCCTGAAGTATGTGGACAAACATGAATTGCCTTCAGAATAGCCTTAATTACTTGTACCAAAATGTTTTGCTGTATCACGACCACAAAATATCTCAGGTTCCCATCCCAACACTCCCACGGAGGATCAGCAGCACCACAGTTACTCTGTTAAAAGAGAAAGGAGAGTTTAATTACAGTGCAAAATATTGGCATATTAAAGAAGACAAAATTAGTGACAAATATATAACCTCTATCTTTGATTCCTTTTTCCCTCTTTACATATATTATTTAATGCAAATAAATAATAATGCTATGCTTAAGGTTCAATTTATAATTGCAGAAAGTCAGAAATTTCAGATTTAATATTCCCATCATAATACAATAAAATACTGAACCCAAAGCTATAAAACTCCCTGTGATTGCTGATCCTGAACTGAGGCATTATTATTTGAATATATATATTTCATATGAGAGACACTAATCTGTGTATTCAATGCTTGAAAACCATCTTGTTATCTGTAAAAAAATGTTTAGAGTACTTCTTAGGTCAGCCTGTTCTCAAGAGACCCTGCAGCTGGATCAGAATCCTACAAGCAGAGTATAAACAGAGAAAGAAGGAGAAGAAATGGCAGTTGTGAAAGTTCCATCAAATGAATAGAACTGAAGATTTCTGGTGCATCCTTTTTGTTGTTTTTACTAATTTACCCTTCAATATGAGTTGTAAACATTAGTGACATGATATTATGCTGAGAAGTTTATTGAATTAAGCATAACCATGAACTGACATTTTTTTGGTTGCACAGCTCTTTGGCATGAACCTTGGGAAATTAAAATAAAATACAGCACGCGTTGATGCTAAGATGAGCTTTACTCAGCTTTAAGCACAACACTTGTTACTTTGTTTTCTTTTGAATTATGTGATGACAGGTTGGTAACAATGAAGGAAAGATCAAGATTCAATTTCATTTAGTAGCATGGAGTTCTCATGCTAAAATACATAATAGTAGAAGATAACGATCATACATAAATATACAGTCACTTTTTCAGCTGAGACAAAGTACTTTCATACTGTTTAATATTGGGCAGGTTTAGGGGAGAGCCACAAAGATCATCAGAAGGCAGGTGTCCCTGCCCATGGCAGAGGGGTTGGGACTACATGATCTTTAAGGTTCCTCCCAACCCAAACCATTCTATGATTCTGTGTTCTAGACTTAAAGAAGCTTCTAGCACCCATGGATCGCACTGTTTCACTGCAAGCTTTACAGTCACATGGTAGATTCGAAACACAGTATGAGTCAAAAAAGTTCAGGGAAAGTGTATAATGCTTCATATCTGTCCCCGTTACTTTTCAGTATTTATTCATGATTATAGACATGACTATTTCTAAACCAAATAGTGGAACTAGTAATGAATTACAAGTAGCCCATAGCTCTGTTACAGAGACTTCAGATGATGTTAACAAGAGCTCCTCTAGATAGAAAACTAAAAAAGATCTGGTAGCTGATAGGCAAGTATAATATATTGTTGTCTAGACACAGGGGATGTTGGCATTACAGTTCAAGTCTACTTATTATAGATGGAGTGGTATTCTAATTAATGATCTTCAGAAAAATGTGCTACCCTCACCATGTCCTGGAGGTATACATAAAAAAAAAGACTGTTTTCCCTGTTTTCTCTTCCTGCTCTTTCCAGAGTATGTTTGGAAGAATGGATGATATGAGTTCCTTTGATCCCATGGGTATCTGTCACAATGAGATATCACACTTACACAAGCACTAAAGCTGAGCAGTTAGGATGCAGAATTGAAACATCCTAGGTCATATCTGCATGTGAGGATTTTGTTGTGTGCTGATCTCTACAGGTACTCTTAAGAACCTGTTATTTTTCTGAAATTGCTGGCATACGTTCAGTGGTATGGTATAAAGCAAGCTGAAAAACTATTAAATTTTATCTGGAATAGTGGACAATTATATTTTATGATGGATTTCTTTTCATCATCTTACTGGTTTCTGAATGCATTCAGTCTGAAATGCAGTCAGGCTAAAAGGCCCTCAGGTAGTCATATGAAAGGGTAAGGTGCAACAGGATTTGAGAATTCACTAGGAATTATTCCTACAGCATAAACGGGTATTACAGCTGAGATTAGCTTTGAAGCCATAGTACTATATGACAATGGTCTTTGTACTTAAAATGTATTTATTTGCTTATATTACATTGTGTTTTTTTGACAGAGTCCGTGTCAGAATACACTTACCTGTGTATTGAAAATCTCTAATGTATAGGAGATGTCAGGTAAATACAGATGGAAGGAGCAACCCTTCTTCACCATCACACACCGATCTCAAGTCATCTGATATAATTTGAAATGACAACTGTGTTTTTTACAACTCTAATCCTAGCTTTCTTACCCATATGCTAGATTTTCAGACAACAGCCTGTATCGAGATTTAGTACATTAAGGATGCTGCTTCATATAAAACACGACAATTACTTGTTTGTTTTAATTCTGGAAATGCCATTCTTCTTATTATTGTTTACTTACTAACTATCCACTAATCAGAGATGCAATAGCTAAATATATGTGTACACCTGCACAAATATGCAGACATGCACATAACCCTTTATAAATATTGACTATATATACATTATCTAGAGGAAAAAAGACAATAGAATTAAGCAGACCACACATCTCAAATATAATACCCCAACTGTGAATACATTAAGTATCAACTAGGATTAACTTTGAAGTAAGTTTAGTGTAACACAAGCTGTGGAATGAATCTGGGCTAGAACATAAAGACATCCAAATGGTGGCTCACTCAGAACACACTTTTTTTAGGCGTACGCGAGGTTGGTTCCTTGACAATTGTTTACTAGCAGCTTTTAAGACACAAACAGCTGTGAGTGACAACAGTCTGTCACAAAATTTGTCTAAGTTCATGGCAGAGAGCTGCAAACTCTGACACCTACTGAAAGAGGTATCGTATTTGCAAGCAGTCAAAAGTGATTGAAAACCAGATGAATCTGTTAGGATACCTCATGCCATTGAAGACTGTTGCCTATGCCAAATATGCATTTGTAATCTACAATCTGTTATCTACTAGCACTGATGCTAGAAGGTAACATTGTTAAGAGTTTATTAATATGTAGACATTTATTCTGAAATAAAAATTCATATTTAATCAGAAAGAAATCAACATGGTTCAAAAGATTCAACCAACATTTCCATGGTTGGAATATTAAGACTCCTCTCCCCTCTGAGTTGCAGCACTTTTATATGATTTGTAGCAGAATATAGAAAAAAAAATCAACAGTAGGATTACACATCAGGGGAATGTGCTGTAAAATCTACTGTCTTTAAAATAGTAAAGAATTATGCTTGGGATAACCACCGTTGTAATTACATGCATAGGCACTCTGATTGCATACCATGATGGGCAACAGATTTGGTAGTACTGTTTCTGTTACTTAATTATTAGACTTGGCCTGGAAATGTTCCTCCTTGATTGTACTTAGCTTAATCAAATATGACTTGAGCATCAGAGTTGGCAGAAACCCTTCAGGAACCCACTGAAATGACAAGGGAGTGAAAAACTATTCTTTCATTCCTTTACATCTTAATTTGGCAATTTCTGGAAGGACCAAGGAACCAGGACAAATGCCAGGAACAGGCAAGCTCTGTGAGCTCCTTCAAGGGAATTTTAAGCAATACAGTGGCATCTGCTCAAGGGCTTGTTTACATGTGGGAAAGCAGTGTCAACACAACAAGCCATGAAGATAGAACCACTGTTGACACCATTACATCACTCTTGACTTCCCTGCTCTTCACAAATCCTGAGTCGTGCTGCTGCTGCAGTCAAGTGCTCCTGACAGGATGTCTTGAGTCCTAGGGGATTTCACCTAAAGCCCAGGCTAACTGGAGGCAAGACTCCCAGGTGCTGGGATGGAAGCAGGTGGGATCCCACCCAGCTACCTCCAGTTCTTGACGTAACAGTGACAATGAGAACAGACACAAAGCAAACCTCCTCCAGCTGTGGTTATCCTTGCTAGTGAATGTACTGTGAAGAGGGCATGGGTACCCCCATCTTGTACAGTAACCATGATCCCCAAAACCCCTGGAAGTGTAACTACATCATGGGGTTGCTCTTGAATACTGTGTGGATGCTGTGTGTGTGTTGAGCTTGCTCTTCACAGCACTTTGCATGATGTACTGTGGCAACCTTGACCCCTCTTCTTACCAAATCAACAAAATTTCATATGCAGTCCTAGGCTCATTGTGCCAAGAACAACCATTAAGGGAAGATTTGGGGTTTTATGGTGAGATGCAAAAATCATACATGCATTTAACTAAAAATTAAAATATTTTATTTTTCCATGTTTAATATCAGGAAATAAAATTAAAAAAAACCCCAACTTTTTCTCATTTCTCATTTTTTTTTAGATTTTCTCTTTCATTGTCTGGCAAAAGCACATGAGTCTTTGCCCACTATTTCCAAGCCATTACTACTATGTGTGCAATATTGCTATCAGGATGATCCTTATGGTCATGGACCTGCTGTAACAGATGCTGTAAATAAAAGAATGTTGTCAAAAACACAAAATATAGATAAAGCAAGAGAAAACATATTTCGTCAGACAAGCAAAGTGTTCAGAATAAGAAATGTTTCACAAGTTAGCGTCACATTTCCATTTATAGTGTGTTATTTTACTTCCTAAAAAAACAACCAAAATAAGATGGTAAAGAAGAGCATCACCTCAAAATTGTTCATTTATGAAACACACCTGCATTCTTTGTGTAACTTGAAAACATTTTATACTCCCTGTCTACTACCTTTTGTTAATAGTTGGGATGGATTAGCCAACCTAATTTTGTGAGGTTTTTTTTTCACATTATATTTGCTGAAAACATTAAAATGGAAGATCATGAATAATCAATGATAACAGTATGATGGTACGTTTCAAAAAAGATAATATAAAAATATTTTTACAAATAAGTCATTAGACAGTTGCCAAGAAATGTCTTTTGGGGCACTTGAAATGCCCTGATTTTTCATGTCCCATTTTGTTTATTAATAGCTCCAAATTATTTGCTCAAGAGACATTTCAAGACCCTATACAATTTGCTCAATGTTTAGCAGGAACAAAAATTTTGCAAGAAGAAATAGTCATGAACAATTTTTGTGATGATGAGAAAAGTTTGATGAGTGTAGTCAGCAATGTTTTGGGGATGAGAGTTGATGAAATAGTAGTTATCTCACTGTTTAATGATAGTCATATGAATTAGCTTAAAGGAACTAAAAAACCCAAGCTTTCTTTTTCATGAGTCACAGGTTGGAAGTAAGTAGCATATATTTTTTTCAATAACATTTTAATTAATAATATTTTAATTAAAATTCAGGGATTCAAATAATGACCTATATTTTAGTGGCTTTTAGACTCAGACTGGTTCAGCCAACCCCTGGCATAACTTTTGCTGTGTTGATACTCACATGACCAAGAAATATCAGGTATTATGCAAACCAGTCTTTTAGTTAGGTTTCTCTCGGTACTTTTGGATGCTTTATAGACTCCTAAAAATATAATATTGTCTCAGAGCTCTGAAGGAGCATTTTTGACCTGAGCCAATTCTTACAGCTCTGTTTCTGCCCATGGTCACTGAACCTTTGTAAGACAGCTCAGAACTACTTCATAAAATTGTTGTCAAGACAGAGATGAGTATTCACAAAGGTTTAAAGATTTATTGGAGAAAATAATGTATAAAAATTTGGCCTCCATTTTTTCACTGTTAAAAGTTTATTAAAGTAAGGCTTCCAGATCTTTAATGTAATTTGTAGTAGTAATGACTCGATTTCTTCACTGCCTTTAAGATCAGACTGCAGATCATACTTCATTTCACTTCAGTATGAATGCTTCAAAGACTAAATGATTGACTCTGTAGCCCTTCCATCCACTTCCTCCCGTTTCCCTGCCAAAGATATTTTTATCCAAAAATATTTTATTTCCACAAGAGTATCTTCAATGAACCAATGAACAGTGAGGGCTTTGCACAGCTGGGATGATATAGGGTGCACCGCATATTCTTGGGCAATATTTTCTTTGTAAGTACACTAATGGAAGATAATCACATGACATTTTTCCAATAGAACATTGAGATAAAATATTTTTAGTCTGGAAGGAAATATGCACATTATTAAGCACCAAAGCAATCAGTTTTGTTATTCTCACATGGCTAGCTAAAAATATGGGTTCTGGTATATTTATCCAGTTAGAAGAAGAAATAGGTAATGAACATTTTCATACATAGTTTTAAAAGGCCTTTGCAGATTCAGATCTGTTTCTGCCTCTGTCACTGACAATGTTTTCTCTGCTAGGAAACTCTAATTATTTCATATATCCAGGTTCTGCACAGAGTTCCAGGCTTCTCTTAAAACTACCTTAAAGGAAGAACTGCAGTTTCAACCCTCAGTTTCAACAGACTATTTTAGACCACACACTGAAGAAGCAAGATTAGGCATAAGGCAAAGGCCTGATATCTAAAAGTTTCCTTTCAGAGTAGTGATTTCTGTTTGTTTTAAAATAATTGCATTTTATTTTAAAAGTATGGGAAAAATTAATTTGTTTGTAATTTTCTATACTCTCATCAGAGGGTATACTGTTAATGCTACTATCAGTAATCACATGCTAAGGTAGTTTCCAGACTTCCTAATGAAGATAAGCTCATAATTGTCTTTCATTCAGTATCTACCTGCATGAAGGTGGCCACTGTCTAATTTGTAGTGAGAAGCTTAACTCAGCTGAGATCACTTTCTAATATTTTATACAGTTTGTTAGATGTCTTTGAACAACTTGAAAATCCTATATTTATAGCCCTGATGTTAGTATGCAGGCTCTCTACATGAGGAAGGTATGTCTTGTATCATTAGAAGACATTTCAGTTTAAATTATTAAATTTAATATTCAGACAGATCAGAATGTTAACTTTATTTGACTAGTTCTGCAATTTGAGGTAAAGGGACGGACGGTAACCTAATGGATTTCAAATTGAAGAACAAGGGTTCAAGGTTGAATATAATTCTTACAATAAGTTGCACCCTCTGTATTTTGATGATTTAAAGTCCTTTCCCACCACTCCCTGGGCAATTTTCAGAATTTTCAAATTGCAACAAGCTAAAAAAAAAAATTATCCTGATGAAAAGAAACAAAAACCCAAACAAACAGAAAATCAAACA
>NW_008631476.1:0-19008 GCF_000691845.1 Merops nubicus | reverse complement strand
TGGAGACTCCGTTCTGCTTGAGCATTCTGATACTTCATCAACAGGCAACCAACTTCAAATTATTTCCTGTTGGAGCTTAGTCTGACAGAAAAGATGAACTACCAAACTGAAAACCAGCTGGTGGTTGCCAGCATTCAACAGCCTCGTTTCATTTGTCTTGCACTAGTGGAATGGATCATGTCTTACATGGGGTCTTAGAGAAACGTGAGACCTGTTGGGAGGGGGAAAGTGAAGCCTGCAGACATCTGGGCCCTTTAAGAGCAGGTTGTCCCTCTGTCAGAGCTCCAGGAGTGGCAAAGGCTGGCGTGGTGGGTGGCTGGGGGCACTGAGATCTGCAGCCTGTCTCATGGCTTACTTTAACTCGGTGACCTCATCTCTGCTGAGCCGCTTCTCTAGCTGTTCTCTGTGCTTGCCTTAGTGATCTGAGCAGAGCCCTGGTATCCACAGCTCCATCAACTGACTCAGCGTGCTAATTAGTCACAAAGGAGCCCTGTTCCCGAGGGACTGATGCTCTCTGTGTTTTGGAACAGCTTCTCAGTGGCTCTGTTTCCCTCCCTGGGAAGCTGGAGTTGCCTTCTGCTGCTCAACAGGCAGAGTAATGTAGCAGATCTCACCAATAATATGTGGTACAAGTACAAGGTGGGTTTAGAAATGCTGAAAAGAGTCATGAGGAGTAATCTTGGGAAGAAAAAATGTAATCAGTAAGTGTATGACTGATTGGAAGTTTATTAGCTTCTTATTAGGAAGGTGAACTGTGTATTGGCAAAAATCACTACTTGAGTTCTGGATGTTTCTTTTGTGTTTACAAAATGGAAAAAAAACCCAAACCACTGGAGAGAACAGGAACACCACCAAAGAAAAAAGAAAACAAAAAACACACACCACCAAACAAACCAAAAATAACCCCAAATCCTTCTCTTTGAACTGTAAAATGCAAGTAGCTGTAATAACTTAATCAGGAGGAAGGAATGACAGATGGAAAATGAAGAAACTTGATACAGGTAGCCAAAGATATCAGTGGAATATTCAGAGCCAGTAGAATTAAATATTTGGATTGGGACAATTAGGAAGTGTTCAGATGCAAGAGGAGGAGCAATTCCAGCTTCAGCAGTGCATCCGTGCAGCAGTAATCGTGGTACAGAAATGGCCACAGGTTTTTATGTAGGAACAGGACTGAGGAGACCTCCTGAGCAACTGATTCTGTTCCTTTCCTTTTGTTTGCAACTCGAGTTATTACTATAAAAATCACTATGTACTGATAACATTCATCCTTTCAAAAAAATAGGGCTAAATTTCTTCTGTGAGCAAACCAGGAAAGTTTCGTAGCAGTCTGAGCTCAGGGAGCTCAAGCAGCAGCAGGAAAGTACTCTCAGGTCTTCAGAGAGGTAGCACCAAATACAGCAGGAGGAGATTTTAGCTGCTGCTGGGTTGTCCTCTGTTGGAATATGAACAAATCTCTGAAAGACTCGAGGTACATTTTGGGCTACTTGTAGAAATTTGGAGTAAATGTCATCATGATTGCAAATGTAGCCCCAGTGTGTGTGTGTGGGCTGCAGATGGAGGACTGGGAACCAGCACAGCAGGATGTGTTCCATGCTGCTGATGTAAGCATTTATTCAGATAACTTGCCTGAATATTGTAGCATGAATTTATCAGCTGTAATTGTAAACTTCTCTCTGGATAAGCAGTGGGAAAGAATTGGCAAGGCCTTTCATTGTGAGTGAGTTCTGATTTTTAGGATGTGAAACCATCAGCGAGGATGAAATTTTAGTCAAATAGTATTTGAGGGCACTTGTTTTAAAATAGTAACTTGTATCAATACTTCTACTGAAGTAAGTCTGAGTTTCCAGAACATACGCTGTGTGAATAGGAGGATTTACAATGTCTAAAAGTTCTGTAATTAAACAACAAAATCCCACTGATTTATTTTCTAGTAGTCCTTTTTCCTTTCCCAATTCTTTCCGACTCACCAGGTCTAGCATTATTTTTCAAAGTAGCCAGGCTTTCAGGAGCTATCAGCATATTTTTGGAAGATTAAATTGAAGTCATTCACACAGGTTTTAAGATGGGAAGCTTGCTTTCACTTTAGCCTGCTGGTAGATACTATTTTCTCCAATTTCAGTCCAATGCTTTTGTTGTTAGTCTCTATAATGTTATAAGAAATCCATTTGAGGCTTGGATATATTTTGCCCAACTTAAAATCAGCTTTTATTTTTGAGTGAAATGTGTCTTAAATCTGTCTTTGGATATATCTTGAAGTATTAGAAAATCTTCATTGGGTGTTTAATCTTTTTTTCTTTTTCTTTTCTTGTAGTTCTCCTGCCTTTGATAGATCGTATGGGAGATGCCAAAGACCAAGTCCGAGAGCAAGCACAGAATCTGATACTGAAGCTGATGGACAAAGCAGCACCACCCATGGTATGATGACTTCATCTAGATTCAGATGTAGGCCTCCAGAAGCTTATGACTTCTGCATGAGCTTGACTTTGAATTTGTCACGACGTTACAGCAGCTGCTAATGGTGTAAATGTTAAAGATAATATTAATGGTTTGACACTGATGCATTGTTCAGCTCAAGATAAAAATCTGGCACAGTGTAATTCAGCAGTTTTTGCATATTACAGCTAAATTCTCAGGAGATGTTTACATGTCACGTGGCAGGACTTTCATTAAGCATGTTTGAAGTGTCCTCCTGGATTTGAGTTTGCATAATGGGAATAAATCCATTTCTTTAGCTCTGAATTGATGTTGTTTTACTCCTGAACGTGCAGGAGCTGTCCTGCAGTTGAGATGTGTTCTACCATAGAAAATCTGGCTTTCTAGATGCATGACAAACATGCTGTGTGAGCCTTGGACAAACAGAGGTGGGGATAAGTTACCCTCTGATTTGGTCTTTTACTTTGAAGTTGAGTTACACAAACTTTTTACAGCTCTTACCATTGTGTGGCTTCCAAGTGCTAAATCTAACATTTCTACTCTGTGAATGTGAAAACTTTAAAATCATTTAACAGGATTATATTGTTTAAGCAATGATTTTATTTGGAACTCTGGTGACCCTGCTTGTCAGTAGGAACTTCTTATTTGGGGTTTTAATTTCCAAAGAAAATATGTTTTAGAGTTTGAAGTGCAGAAGTTAATAGGGAATGTCTTCATCTTTGTGAATTAAAACAAGGTTCTTTTGCTGCTAATTCCCAACTTGTATTCATAGGTAGAGGTTGCAATGTTTGTCCACAGGGAAAAAGATTTTTGAGACTTGCTCTGCAGGGAGAAGATTTTTCTCCATTACTGGGTCTGATTGGAGACATGGGTAGCATGTTAGGCAACAATAGAAACATATTTATTTGCCTTCCAACTCTTATGAGTCACTTTCTTGTATGATAACAGATCCAACTAGGATTTAGGTACCAAAGTCTAGTAGTGTCTTCCCCAATGACATGCCTTGACCTTTTCACTACATGTACTTTGGATCCTATTCACTGGCAGAGACATTGCAGCACTTTGTCATGCCTAAGTGCAAATAGTTGAGTGACACGTTCCTTTGCACAAGATGCTCCTAAATACTTGGCCTGCAGACCTGAAAGTACACCTGCCTCTACAGTAGCAGTGTTTGGGTAGGTGCACAGTGTCTTGGAGACACCTTCATTTGAACAACTGCTGATAAAGAGTGTGGTGATTTGTGCTAGGCCCTCATTAGGGAAGAGTTTTAGGTGACCGGTCCATGCTCCAGTTTCTGGAGAGTTGTTGGGCTGTATGCCAAGGTGATGGAAAGAAGCTTCCATCCCCTTGGAAGCTTGCTTGCAGTGTCAGAAAGAACAGAAGGTTCATGGGGTCCAAGGAACAGCCTAAGAGCAGATATGGAGCTCCTCTGGGGCAGGAGAAACCTGGCTTCAGTTTATGTATCGTTAAAAATGTGGATGAAGAGCATCACTCATCCTCACAGCAGGGACCAAAACAAGGAAGTCTTTCCTGTGCTGCCAACAGGGAAATACAGAGTTTTAGTCTCCCTTTGCTGCAGAGGAACATGCTTTTGGAAGAGCTGGGTGGAATATTTTGGGGGGGATAAGTCCTGTAAGTTTCCAATGAGCTCATCTTGTCTGTTCCAGTATGCTGTTGAATGATGTGGAGTTTCTCCTGTTGTCAATTCCCTTTTCTTGTTTTAAGTGTTTGGGTTCTTTGTTTGTGTGTTTTTATGAGTGAGAACTAGATGTAGCTGTTTATGGGTGGGAAAGCAGAAAAATAAGAATATAGGTGTATAAAAGCATAAATGGGACAAAGGGAAGTTGACACCAACTTGTGCTAGCAAGTCCTGAGAGCTGAAATTTCTAAACAGCTGTTTGAATCTCTCTATTTAGAATGCAGTTCTTCAGGTAGGGTTCATTTAGCAAAAGGCTGAATTACTCTTGAGCCTTACTTAGTTTCAGGTCTGTACAGTTCCCTCCCTACCTGTATTTTTGTACACCTAGCAAGGAGATTTCCTTTTTCCCACGTTTGTCCTGGGCAGTGGGGTAACTGGAAGGATGTTTCCTCCTGTAAAATCCTGTTCTTTGTTGTTAAGCTGTGCAGTTTTGGCAAGCCATACCCTGCTTGTCTCAGGTTTGTTTTCTCTAAGCGTAATGAAGTATAACACAAACAAACAAGCAAGTAACAACAGATGGGATGAAACAATCAAGCGAGGCTCTGATTGGAAAATTTTATGTCTGCTATGAAGAGTTCCACACGATTAATAAGAGAGGATCCAAGATTTTGTGCTCTCACCCTGGTGGTGTTGAGCCGGAGTTCGTATTAGCGAGGTTTATTATTTTTCCCAGATTACAATAATTAGTTCCTAATACATTGTAGCAGATGTGTGTGGAATCCTTACACGTTTGCAGCCCTCTGGGGGTGGTGCCCAGGCTGCCAAATGTGCTGCTGGCAGTGTGCAGCCATCACTAGGCAACGCTCCCCGCGGATGCCGTAATGGCAGCGCTGCAGCTGGGGGAGTTCCACTCGCAGCCCGCCCCGGAGATTCCCCACGCTCCCTGAGCTTCACCTTCCCCCTGCCTTTCACACCATGCCCTACAGCTAGAGAACGCCGAGGAGATGGAGAGGTAAAGGAGACGAAGGGAGGAGGGCAAGGCTAAAAGCAGGGAAGGAAACGGGAGTGCGCGGGAGGGTGAAGGAGGGTTTGGGAGCCAAGCGGCACAGGCACGGAAGGAGAAATGAAAGCAGAACAGAAATGGAAGGGGAGGAATTACAATGAACAGGCGAGAGATAATTGAAGAAATAAATTGAAAGTGAAAATAGGAGAGAAGCAGGAGTATGGATAATGAGCTAAAATGGATGAGAGGGTATTTTGGCAGGGAAACGGAACGCGAAGCAAAAAAATCGAGCAACTTCTGCTTGAGTCAGTAGTTTGTAACGTTAATGTTTGGTGTGTGTGTGTTAACTGTAACAATGCTGTGTGTTTTTAAGAGCTGTTTCTCAAGACAAATGCTCAGCTATTTCTCAAGGATGTTTTTAGAAATCGTTTTTGGCGTTTAACTAATCTGTGTTCCATCCTGTGCATTTTGTAACTTAATTTTGTCTGAGAAGTGCTTTTAATTTTCCAGTGGACCTGTCCTTTATTTTTTTTTTTTTAACTGTTATGGATGTAATTATAAAGTATGGAGAGTGACATTGTATTGTGCTGTTGGTAATCAAAGATGATTCTTTCTGTTTTTATAGTACATTTGGGAACGCCTTGCTCTTGGTTTTAAACACAAGAATTACCGATCCCGAGAAGGAGTGTGTTTGTGTCTTATTGCTACCTTAAACATGTAAGCTTTTTGTTTCTATGGAGACATAGCAGTTCTATCATTCTTCTGAATGTCATTTTTCTCTGAAATGAGTCATTTAGGAAGTCTGATTCAATTAAATTAATAAATGGGGAAAAGCAATCAACTTAACCTGTGAGCCTTCTGGAAGAAAGACTAAAGGTCTAGTGTTTTTGCCTAATTTAAAACTGGACAAAGGACTAGCAAAGGAGAGAGAGAGCTTTATTAATATAAGTTTGTATTTTATCAAAACTAAGCTGAAAGTTCAATTCTGCAATAAGTATTTTTTGGTGTAAAAAAAAAAAAACCCCAAATATTTAACATCTAACTTTTCTTCTAGTTACGGTGCACAACCACTGATCCTCAGCAAGTTGGTACCACATCTGTGTACAGCGTTTGGGGACTCAAATAGTCAGGTAAGGATTTCACTCCTTGGGCTTCAACAACTAGACTCTGACAGAGGGATGAAAGCAAAATCAATGTAGGCATTTAAGAAGAGCTGATAGGCTTGCTTGTATACAACAGATCGTTATTTTCTGCTATCAGAAACAATAAACCCATTTTCTTCTGATTCAGTCCATCCATTGGGAGATAAAAGGAAAGTTGCAGAGGCAGCAGTGTTGTGATATACTGGCTCCTTGAGTTTTGTGCTCAAAAAGTGCAACTAGTCATTACTGAAAATAGTTGTTTCTTATAGAGGATGTTGAAACAAGAGTATAGATATTGACAGGAAGAGTTGCCTCCAGAAGGAGCCCCCTACATGAGATGTGTAGGAGCTTGCCAAATTTGCTAGAGATAACATTATCATGTAATAATTTCCTAAATGGAATCCAAATGGCTTTGGAGCATGTGCAAGGACTGTAGTTAAAATCAGTTAATTAAATGAAAACATCTGCAGTGAAAATCAAGACCTAGTTCATGATGGTGACATCTGAACTTCAGAAAATCTTCCCATGGAAACTGATAAGCTCTCTCTTGATTTATCTGAAGCTCTATCTGAGAGAAAAGGCTATGAATACAGTAAGGAAAAAGGTAGCTTTGGTGGGAGATGGGCAACTAAAGAGGATAGTTCTTCATCCTTGTTTTCTGGGTGCAGCAAGGTCCTGGTCTCCCCTGTATGGCATAGCATCCTTCTGTTATAGAGAAAATCTTTCAAGAATTTCTTTTTTGTTGATCATTAGTAAAGATGTAGTTCATATGTTGATAGAGCAATTGTGGGTTTAGTTTGAACTGTTACAAAGAACAATATTTAAGTCTCTCCAGTAATTCTTTGTAGAGAATAATGGCTTTTACTAACATGCATATTGGGCAGTTTTTATTGTGATGACTATGGTTTAAAATTTTTTAGAGAGGCATGAAGTCTCCTTGGTTTAACTATTCATTCCCCTTCCCTGTGTTGGAAGGAAGAAAATGCTGATCATTTTAGCCCACTTTTGAGGGCAGTCAGGTCCTTAGTTGTCCAGAAGAACCTCACTGCATGTAGAAAGAGCTGAGAGCAACAGCAAGTGTCAGGGCTGAGTGCAGGGTCTAACTGCTGAAGAATTGCCTGCTGTGGTAGTCCTCAATAAGACCTGATTTTTTCCCCCATATATTCTTATGTCAGTCTCAGAAATTCCCTCTGGAGCTGTTACTTCTAGGATTTTACTTTCACCATCTGGAGATGCTCTGGCTTGGAACAAACACCATCTTGAAACTACAGTTGTATTTCCTTTCCTTCCATCCTGGCTGTTTTAAGTGTGTTGTGAAATGAGCTGGCATGCAGGTCGACAGAGACTGGGAGATGAGTGGGATGTCAGCCAGTGTTCTCTTTGTTTCTGTTACCCTAAAAAGAACCATTTAAACTGTGTTCACAGGTGAGAGATGCTGCCATACTGGCCATTGTAGAGGTTTATAGACATGTGGGAGAGAAAGTACGACTAGATCTTACCAAGAGAGGAATTCCTCCTGGAAGGTGAGTTAGCTGTTTTGATTTTTATCATCCTGAGCCATTCTGTCTTAGTGTTCTTTATTAGAACTTCAAACTCATTAAATGCTGTGTTTTAAAAATACTACTATTTTTATTCTAACTACTTTTGCTTCTGCTGTGGTGTTACTAGTGTTCTGACTTTGTTCTGTGGCTGTCTTTTCTGTTTGGAAGAGGTATACAGGTGTGCCATGAAAAGCAGCCTTCCATTCACCAGTTAAAATCCCTGAACTTTGGGAGAAGCTGAGAGCTGGACAATGGTAGAAAAAGGTTTCAAAATTAAGCCAATAAATGCTATATCAGACCAGTCCTTTCCAGTCTGGGCTTCAGGGAGAGAGAAGTATTCAGGAAGAGCACTGGCTGCTCTACCTGTTACACATGTCATCACAGGGTGCTGGATGTTTCTTGCAAAAGGTGTAAAGAAAGCTCTGAAAATGTCTACTTTGGATGCTCCTTTCTCTTTCTTAAAAGCAATTTTGATCTTTGAAGGCTGATTTATGTTGTGTGTAGTTCAGTTTACAAGAAATAAAAGTAGCTGTTGTTTTGTTGCTGCCTTGGTAAGGATATGTTTAAATAAGAAAGCTAGACAGAGGTGGAAATAGTGGGAAAGACTGTTTATACAATAAAACCTTCAATATTCCTTTTTAAAACAATTTACACATCTTAAAAAATGTGCAAACCCCTTATCAAGTAACATATCCCTCTACTCTGGATCATCTCGCTGCTTGATTTTGATGAAACTGAATATATCTACAAAACAGTGTCAGAGTATCAGAGCGAATACTGTGACTCATCAGAGCCTTCTAAAAGAACTATTAGTCCTGATTTTTTCCTGATTTATTTGTAAGGTATCAAAAGATCATAGGAGAATGGTATTGAGTTCATTGTTTAATGTTCCAGGCAGAGTTCAGCCTGTTTGGACAAAAGCTTCTCTTGCCTACGTAAAGTTGTGCGTATTCTTTTATTTAATGGCTCTCATAATTTTGGATTATTAAGAGATTAGATGGCTACCACAGAAGTTTAAGCTGTGTTATTACTACAATTCAAAAAAATTAAGTTTCATAGCAGATAAACATAATGAAGAAGATCCTGCTTACATCAAGGCAGGATCTTGGACATCTTTTGGAACAGAGAGTAAGAACAAAAGAGTGCAGATAACAGCTTTCATGTGTACTGTGTCTGTTGAGTCTGACCATAATTTTAGGTTCAGCACTCATCCTGTTCACATTTCCCTGTGGTACAAACTGAGTAAATCTTGGGATCCAAATAGGATTAAACACCACAGGAGCTTTGTACCCTCAGGGTGATGAGCAGCTTCTAATTCAGTTGCAGTAGGTACCAAATGGTTTTTTCTATGCTCTGAGTCAGTGGAATACAGAATTCCCCCTGATCTGAAGGCGAGTGTAGTTGCACCATTTGCATTTATATAAAGAAGGGAGGCTCTGCTTGGTGCATGTTAAACGGGCTGTTGCCACTGAAACTCAGCAGTTCTGCACCTGGTGGCCAAGGCTAGAGTAAAATAATCAGTTAGCTGGGTCTGGGTGCTGTGTCCTCTGTGGTATTCTCAGTTTGGGATGAAGAGGGGAGTTAGGATTTGCTCGAGCATGGGGCTGCTAGATGGCTGATGGAAAGCAGAGTTGTTGCAGTCTCTCCTTACTCCCTCACACGAGTAGCACAGCGGCTGACAAAGCTCAGGAAAGACAGATTAGCTCTGTGGTAGCCCAGGCTGTTGTTCCTCACAGGCAGACCTAATTTGAGACATTTCTTCCCCAGTGCCTGTCAGAAGTTTTCCCTTCACGTAGGTGCTTTAAAATTTTCATGTGGTTACACAGGACTGGTGATGTGTGGAGAAAAAGCCCTTTTGATGCAGGGTATCATCTTGTCCTTGTTTTGAGGGGAATCTGTATTCACATTTGTGTGTCTGGGTAGGTTTTAAGGGTTTTAAGTATTACAGATAATCTGTAGTTCAGACACGGCTGCTTTCAGTTGTTGAGTTCAGCCTGAAGAACTGCACTGCAGCTCCTTTACTGTACGACAGGGCATTCAGAACTGTGTGGAAGCCTAAATATTTGCAGAAACCCAGATCTCTGCAGTATTTGCTGCACACGTGATGGAATAAAAAGTAGGCTTGTTTAGTTTACATAACATATTACACATTAGAGATCTGTGTGTTGCTGCTTGAATGTACTCTGCCCTAAAGCACTGATAATAAGAGCTCACATCTGCTGAAGGGAAGGCAGGAAAGTTCATCAAGCATTGTGTTAAGAAATTGTTCAACTTCCTTAAATATGCAAATGGTGTATACATGTTGTGGCTATACAAAGCCAAATGCAGTTAGTAATTCAATAATAGTAGGCTTAAAAGGTTTTGTAATCTGCACCTGGTAGGTTTGCCTCAGTGGAAAATCCTGGATTTTCTAGAGAAGGTTTTAGACCTGGTGGAGTCTAGGGAGTTAATAAAAGATGGGATCTTAATTTTGTAGTTCAACTTTACTTGTTACTACTATATATTTCTTCACAGTGTGTTTTTACTCTTTAAAGAGATGAATTTGTGAGTTGGTTCATAAAGAAAATCAATGAGTGCCTGTTTCTATTTCATTTTTTTCAACTTACAAAACTCATAATACATGTTTTGCTTAAAGCACATGTGTTTTTTCACAAAAATCAGTATCAAGTCACTGTTTGGAAATTTGGCTGTTGGTTTCCCTTCTGTTAAAGTTGCTGCCAAAGAGGTTTTTTAGTCATTGGTATCAGGCCTGTAAGTATTAGTGTTAATGTATCTGTGAATACCAAAAGTGGATGTTGTATTTCTTGTTCTGGGAGCCAAGAAGAGTGCACAGATTTTGTTCTGTATGGGCCAAACTGAGTTTGTTACAGCATGGAATCTGTATAGCTCATCTTCCCTGAGTGGAAGTAGTCCATGTGGCTCTGGATAGCAGTTGGTCAGAGTGTTAAAAGCTTTTTAAGATTTTTTTTCAGGAAGTCATCTGACAAGTTTTCCCACTGTTGCTTGAGAAGCATAATGTATAAAACCCAGTTGTTTGTTTAGTCCTTATGTCTAGACACACAAGTTGATATCCTGAAACGTTACAGGATTGCAGCATGCATTTCTGAATACTGCCATTTGACTTATCTGTCTAGTTTGTGTTGTAGATGAGGTCCATCTGTGTGTCCAGATGTGGACACGTGTCTGTTCAAGATGCTTTATTTTTGGAAGAGAGAAGTAAGGGGAAATAAGTGCAAGGCTTCATCTGGGCCATTTCCTGCTTTAGACTCTTTTTGGACATGAAGAATGGACCGATGGCCACCCTTTCTTCTTCTTCTTCCTGCTACTGACAGGGGACTGGTGCTTTTTTTTCTCATCATAACAAGGTCCAAACTTTCAGTTATCCCCCTCTGCTTGTCATGCAAACAGTTGAACTTCATCAGTAGTGGCTTTTCAGTCTGGCAGTGCAGTGCATATTCTTGGTGAGCATTTCCATGTGCACACGTGTCAGCTCACGCTGTCTTAGGGTACATTGTTCCTCTCATGGATTGGAATAACCATGTTAAGGCCATCCTTTGATGGAGACCTATCACCTGCCATAGGAGAGGGTTTAGCAGGCTGCTAGGAGCCCCTGTTTCAAGTGCTACAACCTGATAGATTGACTCAGACAGCAACAATCATCCAGCTCATGCAGAAGTGGCCTGCATGTTTTTTTGGTCAGTGGGGGTTTTTCCTTCCATATGTGAAATGGCAGAAGTTGTCTGTGCCTTCTTTAAGAAAGAAGATAATGTCTGGTCACCAGTGACATAGTATTTCTACTGACTGATGACTTTACTGATGGACTATGCATGTCATATCCAGAGTTGGGCTTGCAGGTATGAGATCAAGGAGTAATAATGCTCCTCTTCTTCAAGAACCTTCCTTACTGCTGCTGCTGATGAAACCAGCCTTCACCCGGCCCTGTCAGCTTCCTTGGGTTCCTCTTGGTCAGGCTTTGTTGTTCCAGGAGCTCAGCCCCTGTAAACAATCTTAAATTGATTGTGGTTGCAATAATTTTAGAGACTTCAGCCCATACTGCCTCGCTGCCTGTGGCTGTGTGAAGAAATAGAAGATAGTAGCATGAAGAGCTGGGTGGGAGGAGAGGGAGGAAGAAACTTACTGTGAGAGTCTTAGCAAAGTAGTAGTTACAGATCCTGTAAGCTGTGGTAAAGAGAGGGTTGGATCTGCAGTAGTGCTTGACCATCTTGTCACCTGTGTTTTACTGGATTTTTCTTCTTTTTAATTATGACCAAATACTTCAGAGTATGCCTCTGGTCCTGAAGACATGCCTTGAAAGCTTTAGGAGTGGCAGTACTTAGGTGTGCTCCAGCCTGCACCACTGACTACATAGCATCCAGTGCTGGGAAACACATTTTTAAACGTTCATAGTTAGTACTTTGTCAGATATTTTGCCCAGAGTGGGAGCCAATGTGTATATTACTATATTTATAAGGAAGCATTTTGTTTAAAATGCTCAGGAAAGCATGTTTGAAACAAAGTTCAAAAGAGGAGGAAATACTTTCTTTTGAATGCTCAAAAATACGTGTGCCAAACGTGTAACATTTTTTCCTAACAAGGCATAAAAATTGAAGTGAGTTTTTAAAGGAAATCTATTAATCTCTCTAGTCTTCATGTTCAGTTTCTCTCAGGTTAAGTTTCAGTCCTTCAGATGGAGTTAAGTCCTCATCAACCAGGTGAACTGTGAACGCAGTGTTTAGTATAGGATAGAGCATATTGAGGGCAACTTGCAATCACTAGTGAACAGTGAAAATACTTCCTATGGTACCTACAAAGCAAATGCATTAACTTGCTTTGATGAAAGCAAAGTGGCATAATGCATTACTGTGGGTATTGATTTTTGTAGCATGGTAATGGGTTCCACGTGGAGTCCTTAGTAACTGCTACTACCCAAAAAGCATTTCAGATGTTTACTGTACTTGGGTTTTTTTTCCTGGGCTAAGTGGCAAAACAAACCAACCATTTTGGTGTAAATTGCATTTGGTTTACAAATTGACCTTTTCATGGAAAGAGCAAGGTTTAATATTAAAGCAGTGTCATCTGACATCTGTGAGTGGCTGTTTCACACATGTTGCTGTGGCTGTGCTGGTTGTAGATGTGAGGGTGGTGCAAAGGAGAGGGGAAAACAGATTCCAGGGAGAAGACAGACAAGAACGAAGTTAAGGGAAAATTAGGCCAACTACTATTGAGCTACATACAGTTTTGAGATAATTTGAGATGGTAAAATAACTGCTGGTTTGCATTAGAGGTTATTGACTTCATGGTTTTTTTTGGTTTAATTTTTAGATGCTTGTAATAGGGTTGGATTTTTTTTGTGGAATTCTCAACTAAATCCAGGTATTTCTTTGACTAGTTCTAGTCCAGGCCAAATTTGCTCTCCATCAGATTGCCCTGAAGTATCTGGAAAGTAAAAATAGCACTTTGTGAGAGCTGTAAAACATGGGAAATTAGGGAAGAAGGGCCCAAGATTTTTTATGCACTTCTCTGGCTGCATTTCATGATTTTATTGCATTCAATCATGGCTGAATAAATGAGGTAGCAGTGAATGAACAGGGTGTGTGGTGGATCAGAGAAAACTGTGCACAGACTGTCTACACAGATCATTGAGTAAAAGTGGGGTGTGCATAAGGAAGTGTACAAGTTAAATCTTTGTGTGTCCTTGATGTTGCTCCTTTTGTGTATTTTGAGAATTTTCATACCCAAGCACTGTTTTTACCCATTTTTCTTGGTTTGCCTTATGGTAGTTATGGCAGAAGTGATGAAAAATGGCTGTTTAAGTTTTCTGCCAGCTTCCTGAGCAGCTTTTCCTACTTGGTGGGACTAGATGGCAAATCTAGAGGTTTTGTTTTGGTTGTGTGTGGTTTCTTTGTGTTCTTTTTTTTTTTTTTTGTGGTGTTTGTTTCTGTTTATATGTAGCTTAGTACTTGCAGTCTGTTTTCAGTTGTGAGAGTTAAGATCTGTGGTCTGGGTGTTGACATGAGTGAAGTGTTTTGTCTACCTTAAGTTTAGAAAAGAAGCATTTCCTGTTACTGTGAAAATGCTAACTACTAGGAAAACGTTTTCATAACAAAACTGGAAAAATTGTGATGAGCAAAAACTTGTAATTGTCTCAGAACAAATGAAGTACTAATCCATATTTCTTTTCCCAATTGATCATAGTTAAAATTCTTGCCTTTTAGTGTTGTGTATAAACAGAGTAATACTGCAGACATCTGAATCCAATATATACACTAGTACTGAACCTGAAATTCAGGATGTCAGTAGATTTTAATCAGTTTTGTTATTTGAGTTGACAGTTTTCCAGGCATTCATATGGAGATGCTCAACTAACTTAGGAGGAGTCCCTGAAGAATAGTTTCTTGATATTCTTAATCCCTTTTATATTCTGTATTAGTGATTTATTTATGTTAATAAATGGTTTCTATTTTTACCAGTAACCCAAGGGATTTCAGAGATATAAAAATGTTTCCTTGTTGTTTTTCACAGGTTGCAAACCATCTTTGCAAAATTTGATGAAGTAAGAAACTCTGGAAATATGATTTTAAGTAGCATCAATGGTGAGTGTCAAAGATCTTATGTTTATGATCAGCTTCAGATTAATAGAAGATATGTTTAAATGCTAGCATTATCTAGGTGATATGGATAACTAGAAACATGTAAATGCTAAGAAAATGAGAAACTTAGTGAAACAAACTTAGACTACATTACTGAAAGTATTTGCTGGCCTGAAGTCAGGATACCATTTAAAAGGTGTTGAAACTGGATGGAAACAAGCAGCGAGTCTTTAACAAGTTACATGTGTGCTCAGTAGAGGATACAAGAATGCTGCAAAGTATTCATGCATGGGAAAAAAGGTCAGATGAACCTTTATCCTGTCTTACAGTAAGTTTCTGAAAGAAAAGGGCTATTTAGTGATGCATGTGTTTGATTTCTCAGTCAAAATGATTAATAACAATGATAATACCTAGAGTTTTAAATAATAGATATAGGTGACTGCAGCATTCAAAGATGCTCTAAATGTTGAAGTTAAGACTTCACTGAGCTTGAGCTTAATTTTTGGTGTCTTTCATGAGAAGAAAAGTTGTGTAGAGAATCCTTGTTGCTTCCTACTGCGTTCTTCATACAATACTTAATAGTATGAAAGAGCAAACCCATCATTCTTTCTTATTAAAGCTATAATTTAAGATAAGAAAAAGTTACCTGATAGCACAACAAGAGAGGTGTTGTGGCAGTGGCTTTAACACAGTTGTTTTTAAAAACTTTGTTGTCTTTTAGAAGGAACCAGTAGATATTATTTTATAGTGGAGGGTTTTCTCATGTTCATTTTTCTTTTCAAACCTCTGCCATTTTTCTTTCCAAGAAAAAACATAACAATTTAGGGCAGATTTTCACTTCAGAAAACACTGTTGAAGGGTAAAGCACTGTCCTTTGCATTTGAAGTTATTATTGGTACATAGGTTGGAGAGGTTCAAAGGTGCATTTTACACATATGTTTTTTCTGCTGGTAGGTCTCAGGAGGATGGGGAGAGTTACATGAGGGAACATAAACACACTGAAATGATTAAAAAATACATGCAAATATAAATACCAACATTGCTGGACTAGCTTAGGAGCTGGTTCTCTCTATTTTAAGAGTTAAGTTACTTTCCATTAAGCCATTTTAATCTTTACTGTAAAATGCAGATACTAATGCTGATCTACAGCAGTATAAACCTTTTGTTTTGTCTTATATGTGGCAGATTCTGGTGAAAAGTTACTTTGGTTCTGTTTTGGTACTGTAGAGACAGAATTCTTCTGGTAGGCTTCCGTGTTTTTGCTTGAGCCTGGTTTATCTGTTGGACCCATCTAGACCATTTTTTAATGCTATTGAAAAGCTACTCTTCCATTGTTAGTGCTTTATCTTGGCTTTATCCTTCATTATTCTCTGAAGGACAATCTGTATTTACTGCTTGCACGTGCAGATTAAAAATTACTGTTGATTTCCCGTAGCTTTGTTACCAACTTTTCTTTTAGGAGCTTTATCAAACATCTCTGGATAAAGGCCAAATCCTAATGTTGAAATACATCTGTTAGTGTTGAGGATTTTTTTTGTTTTGTTTTAGTGCTTTGGATGTTTTGGAAAAGGACTTGGGAAGATAGAGGAGAATAGAATTGTGTTTCCAAGAAGGGATGGAGGGAGCAAAAAAAATTTCTTTAACGGCCTTTAATGTGATTAGATTGGCACACTTCTGTTGCTGACCTTTTTACCAGCAAAAGGAAGGGCTTTTAGCCAAATTGAGTTATTTCCCAAATAAATCAACGGTACAGATGAGGGTTCTCCTCAATGTGTGATGGTGTCAAGGTTTAGAGCTTGGTGTAGGAGGAGCTCACTAATCCAACAGTGGGAGATGTCAGCTGCTTCATCGTCCTGAGTGACATTGCTGTGGTGTAGTAAATCTTGGTTGTGTTGACCTAGTTTGTGAGAATCTGGAGCTGTGACTTAGGATTCTTTTGTCAAATAGTACTTAGGTCTGTTGCTCAGTCTCTTTTTTCCAGCTTTGGAGGGAGGGGAAAAAAAGAGATGAGAAAAAAGCCCACACCTCAGAACTCACAGCTTTAAACAATCTGAATAAAAGAATGTGTTCCTTAGTATTTGAAAAATCAAACCAAATAGATATTTTAGAAAATGTTTGTACTAACATTCTTAAATGCATCACAGTTTTTATTGGTGTGCTTAGGTATGTGGGAGAAATAGAGGGAGGAGAAGAAAAGAGATAGTACCTGCAGTCTTACACCAGTACGCTTGATATCCTGTTGTCCCTGTGACTGGTTAGAGTGGACCTGGTGTGAAGACTTTGTAGTCCTGCCTGTGTCACTGTCTTTCTTCATTGAAACTGTAAAGAGGAGGAGGGCAACGAGTTACCAGGAGACTGACAGATGCTCTTGGAGGGCAGACGAGGTGAAGAGCATACTGAAAACAAGCATGGGTGGAATAACTGGGGCAGGATGTAGCAAGGAGCTTCAAAGGCCAGCAGATGAGAAGGGGCTGTGCCTAACAGGGGACTGGGCAAGACTCTTGGTGCTTCTGCTTGATGGGGATGACTTAAAAGGCTTAATTTCCCACTGCTAACTTGCCTTTCCAACTGACCTTTGATTACTGTTTTTTCTTTTAATTATTGTTTCCCCATCTTGCTTTGCCCTCAGACGTGGGTAGTAAAATGTGAGGTAATTTCTTTAATGTGCATTGTGCGAATGAATTAGCTGCTGTGAAAACATTGGTGTTTATTTACACTCATAATGACATTGCTTATGAGGAGAATCATATCAGGATGTTTGCTTGTTAAGCAAAACCTCACGTGTGCTGCTAAGCTTTGCTCTCTCATCCCACCAGAAATCTATGTATCCCTGCAAACTGGAAAAGGCTCTCTAAAGCACCCCCCCATTTTTCAGCAAACGAATGTTCATTCCTATGGAAACAGAACCATCAGCCCATGTCAAAGCTGCAAAAGCACTTGTTTGTGCTGTCTGAGATGTGTAAAAATACTGTTTTCTCTGAAAGAATTGAAACAGATTTCTATGTCGGGCAGTAGTGCAAATTTTGAGACAGGGAATAAAAAGAAAAGGAAGGAAAATAATAATATTGAGCTGTCTACTCGATTCAGCAAATGCAATTGGAGCTGAATATGAATTGTACACGCAATTTTCCTGTTTAATGTTATGCCTCATAATGTTGGCTTTACAAATGTAAAATGTGACACACAGGAATCGGTGCCGGTGTTATCGTGGCTTGGGGGGAGCTGATGAGGGGTGATAAAGAGACAGTGGAGGTCTATGTTCTCCAGAAAACCACCAAAAGGCAATTAAAAATCCATACTACAAGTGTGTATCTGTTTTTCCACATTACGCTCTTGCGTTTTATTTCCCTTTGCTGTTTTCTTTTTGGAAATACAGTTACTATGGAGACAGTGACGACAGAGTCTGACGGAGCTCACCAGAGTGGCACACTAGGAATGTAGGTTGTTTGGGAAATGGGGAAACTGGTGGCACCTGCCGTGGTCTTTCTGTTTGGCTTTGAGATAGGTATTTCTTTAGCTTACTCCATGTGAATGGTCATGATGTAGCCACATTATTTTAAATTTCAGCTGTTACTTTTATTGTTTTATAGTTTCAGATAAGAAAATTTACTGGGCATGGAAGCGTAACATTCCATTTAAACCCATTTGGAAGTGAAGAGCTTCAGGAGGCTCTGATGCTTCCCTTGGTTTTTAAGGAACTTTCATAAGTTTTTGGTGTATTATTATAGGGCTCCATGTCCCAGCTCCTCTAAACATGTGATTTACAAGCTCTGCACCTTATGGCTGGGTGTCCACCAGTTTTTTAAACTTTTCTTTAGGCAAGACTAAGTAAATTTGAACTGGGGTTTTGGCTTTTTCTAATAACTTTATTGGATTGGCCTCTTTGTACCTTCAAAATATCACTTCAAACATTGATTTGGGAACACAGTGCAAACAGGGTACTGGGTAGTTTGTCACTATAGCTTCCATATCAGCACCAAACGCTCTCCAGCATCTGTTGCAGGCACCACATGCTTTGAAAACGTTTTTCCTCAAAGTTTTGCCATTTGGGAATTCCCAAATGCTCTGCACAAAAAGCACCTTTCTTCAAGGAGCCATCTTCCTGGGGTTTGGTTTTGGGGTTGTTTATAATTTTTGTGTGTGTTTTGGTGGTTTTCAGAGGTCTATTTTTCCTTATGTTTTGGTTTGATGTTTTGTTTGTGTTTTTATTTGAGGGGGTGGTTTTGTTTTGAGGGTGTTTAGTTCAAGATATTTTGTTTGGGTTTACTTTGGGTATTCTTGTGGCGTTTTATGTTGCTTTTCAAATTTTATTTTTCCCGTCTTATTTAATTTTGGTTGGTTGTGTTTGTTCTGGCGGGTTTTTCTGTGCGCATTCTTGCTTCTCATTTATTTTTGATGGATTTGTTTTGTGCGGAAGGCCTCTCCTAATCCAGCCAGCTGCCCAGAAATACCAGCGAGGCTCTGGCAGAGTTTCGGGAGTGGGGAAAAACTTTACCTTCGTGGTGAAAACTTCCCTTTCGGGGTAAAATCCCCCCCGGGAGCTGTCGCGGCTGGGCCTGACCCTCAGCGGCTCCTGAGGCCGGGGCGGGCAAGAGGCGGGAGGGGGGAAAACCTCGCTGTGCACGTGACCGCGGCGGCGGGGGCGGAGCGCAGTAAA
>NW_008631475.1:165478-202690 GCF_000691845.1 Merops nubicus | reverse complement strand
ATAAATATACCAATATATGTATACATAAATATGTATTTATATTTTTATTATATGCATTATATTTTTTATATGTGTGTATACACACAGGAAAAAAAAAAAAAAAGAAGGGTCTAAAACACAGGAGGATGACAGCGGAATGGAGAAATGGAGGTATTATGACAAGTTCTCAGGTTCCTACAGAATCAGAGCTATATAGTCCAGAAATATCATGTACTTTCAGTCTTTCTTCAGACCATTTGGAGCTATTGCGAAAGTCATCCACAGAGCATAGTAAATAGTAAGATAATCCTTGAATACCAGAATTCCTTCTCTTTGAAAAGTTAATATTTAGTTTGATGTCATTGTTGTAGTCTTCAGTCACTTCCAGATACGCAAAGCCTTACACAGAAAGGTCATCTCATTTCATGGGTGTTTTTACCACATTGCAGTTTACTTTCATCTGATTCAGAATAAAATCCCCTTATTTTTCAGTTCTCTGTGAAAAGGAAAACCTGAGGTTTTTCAGTCAAATTAATCTATAGGCTGCTGAAAGTTACAGTGCTTGGATGCTTTTTTCCTTGACTTTTGGGCAAGTGTGCCTGATTTGCTGCCCCAGATCTTAGATTCATTAACATCGCAGCTCAAGCTGTGATGTTGTAATGTGACAGAAAAAAAAGCTGTCTGTCTGACAGGAGGCAGACTGCAAGATTTGGGTAAGCAAGGGGTTTGGGTGGGGTGGGTTGTTTGTTTGTTTTTGAAAATCTGTAGACTCCTTTTGTTTTCTCACTTTACTGAAGAGTAACTGTGTCCAGAAATCCTGTGCAAGACTGATACAGGTCTAATCAAACATTTAGTATGTGCTATACACATTTAATGTATGTCCTTGAAGAAGTGAACTAAGCAGGAACATCATACTGCTCATAATATGGGATATATGGAAGATCTATTCAAGGTGTTTTAATAAGATTAGTTTCAAAACTAAGGCATTTTCAAGGTGGTATTTATATCACATGAAAATGTGTTAGGGTTGTAAGTCTAGCATGTGTCCAATGAGTAGAGGGAAAGGTGGCTCCACTCTTACCTCTTTGTGTCTGTTAGTGAATCCTGGCCAGTACCTCATCTGAATATGGCTGTCACAGTAGAAAAGGTGAAGATGGAAGAGCTGCACATCTCAAATGCAATTGTAGTAGTGAGTGTTAGCACTGTGTTTTCTCAATGTGCTACATACAGTTTAGAAGTAAGAATTCTTGTTGTGGGTAGGTTTTGAAAGTAATTTCTGACATGAACTGGGAAACATGACTTTGAATTCGTTTTCGGGGGGTATTATTCAAAGAATAGCTGCCGGGTTTATATCACAAGCAGTCTGGAACTGCACCTGTCCTTATTTGCTCTGTACAGAGCATAGTGTGCCGAGAGCCTGATGCACAATAAAGCCTCTGTCTCAACAGTAATTAAAATAACAAAAATGATGTCAGAACACCTTATTAACAGTCACCTATGTTGTTTTGTTCCCTCAGCTTTCTCTGTTAGAAGATGCAGGATTTGGTGGTGTTCTTCTTTATGTTGATCCTTGTGATTTACCAAAGACTACAGAACTTGCTGATAAAGCTTTTATGGTTTCCTTGAACAGTGGAGGAGATCCATCAACGCCTGGTTATGCCAGTATTGGTAAGTACTGTTCAAGACGTATTCAATTAATAGACATTTTAATTCTCTGTAGATTGTAAGTATGGGAGTTAAAACTCTAAAGCAAATCCTGCCTGAAATAGAAACTCTGAGTAAGGGAACACTCTGTAATGCACCAAGGCTCAAAGGATGGAACCTGATCTCAAAAGTGCTTTAAAATTTTGGCACAAAGTCTGTACTCTAAATAATTTTTTTTTCTTGCTTTTAGCATTTGTGTATTCACACACTGAAAGATTATTCCCACCTGTTTATTCTTACCCCATGAAAAAAGAGCTGTGAAGTACTGATCAGTGGTTTCTGAGCAGGTTCCACAGGTTTTGTCCCCACTGAAAGAACTGTTCTTCCCTTCATTCTGTCTCCCACTTTCCATTGGTCATGGAAACTTCTGGTCAGTAGGTGTAAGTGCAATGTAATCAGAAATTTGTATTTGAAAAGATTCAAGGACAATTAATGTTTATAGTATATGCGTGCAATTAGCACTTGAATAAGATGTGTTCGTTGAGCCTTGTCTCAGTTCTGCACGGATAGACGTGGTTATCAATTATGCTTTTCTAAATACATTTATTTTCTAAGTATGCTAAAAACAAACAAACAAAACAAAACAAACAAACAAACAAAAAAACCCAACACAAACCCCCCAACATTTTAAAGAAAGACGTAGACTTTTATAAGTGTAAGGGTTTTTTTAAAGCCATGTTAACAATGAATTGAAGCAGCAGCATATTTGACTTGATGTAGTACTTAAATCTCCATTCTGGCAGTTCAGTGAGTGCATGTTCTGCTTCTCTGCTGCCTTTTCAGCTTTACAACCTTTTTTACTATCTAACTATTTGGAAATGTATTAAGCAGCAGTCTATGAGTTTGTGACAAGGCTTCATCAAGAATATTTGGTCCGGTTACTAGCTCAGACATCTAAAGTCTGACTTGAATTGGCACTAAATCAACTTAGGCAACGCTGAGATACTTCATGACTAGAATGGCAGAAAATAGAAATATTTGCCTGCTTGTCAAAGAAGGGTGTTAGCTATTCACAGCATGAATGCTTTGACAGCTCAGTGGGAAAGAAATTGCACATTTTCTGAGTGTCTCAGTGTACCTGACCTAGTGTTCTTAAAAGTGCCCTGGGAGCTACAGAGGTAAATATAACACTCTTTAAGCTTGGTTCTTGCTCATTTCATGGAGCTATTTGAAAAACAGTTTGTCTGGCTGACTCCTTAATGTTTTATTTACCCTACATGAAAAGTAGAGCTAATTAAAACAGATACACCAACATGAAGATGCCATTTTGGTGTCTCAACTTTATGTGCTGGTATTTCGTCAGCAAGTGGTCTCATTGGCAGTGTGTGTTCCAGTCTCCAGTTTGAGAAAAATAAGCTCCATTATATGGAAGATGGTGATATAAGTACATTGCTGGTTTCTATTAGAACCCTTAGCGTGGCTTGTTTGTGGGTTTAAATCTCTGAGCAACATTCATAAGCAGGAAGAGGCTGTCATGTTCCTAAAATCGTTTGTATTTGGGTCATTTAATGCGAAGGTGAGCTGGACAGATCTCAGAGGAACACATGACCGTGCCCCCGTACTCGGCACTCATGAGACAGCATCTTGAGTCCTGTGTCCAGTTTTGGGCACCACAGGGTAAGAAGCACACTGAGGTGCTGGAATGGGTCCAGAGAAGGAGCTGGTGAGAGGGCTGGAATACATGCCCTATGGAGATCAGCTGAGGGAACTGGGGGGTTGTTTAGTCAAGAGGAGAGTGAGAGGTGACCTTATTGCTCTCTACAACTATCTAAAAGGAGGTTGTAATGAGGCTGATGTTGGTCTATTCTCCCAAATTACTGATGATAGGATGAGAGGAAATGGCCTCAAGTTGTGCTGGGGAGGTTTCAGTTGGATATTAGGAAGAATTTCTTCACTGAGAGAGTGGTTAGGCACTGGAACGGGCTGCCCAGGGAGGTGGTGGAGTCATCATCCCTGGAGGTGTTCAGAAAATGAGTAGATGTAGCACTTGAGGCTGTGGTCTAGTGGTTGGGGAAATGTTGGGGTGGAGGTTGGACTTGATGGTCCTGGGGGTCCTTTCCAACCATAGTAATTCTATGATTCTGTGATTCTTGAGGAAGTTCTTTTTTATGGTTCTGTCAGTGGAAGGTAGATAAGACAGAATTATTTTCTCTTTTTCTGATCATGATTTTCTTCTCTCGAGACTGTGAATCAATTTGATATGAGGTAACTTATGCCCGGGAGAAACAGAAATATGTCTGGAGCACAGACTTTTGCCTGAGGGATGTGCTTGCATATAAGGTAGTTAAACTGCCTATGTGTAGATTAAAAGTGCCAGATACCCAGGGTTGCCCCTATCACCTTGATTCCCAGAGTACAGCATGCAGTACAAAAGACTTTATTGGAAGCTCCTGCTTAAGTTACTGGCATATCTTTAATGCCATCTGCACTTCACACATTGCCAAAAGAACAGTTACTATTACAACCTCAGGGACTGCTCCTACCACCATTCTCTTTTACTGGGAAATTCCTAGGAAGATGAGTGATCCAAAGTTAGTCTTGTACTAGGTGAATAAAAGGTAGGAAACATGTATTTTCTTGCTGCTGCCTAGGCTTCTCACATTCTTTTAGTCTAAAAACAAATTTCTTAGTGGTGTCAGAGTATTGGACTGCTTCAGGTTTTTTTTTACAGAAAAAAAATCTTCATGAAATGATACCATTTACAGATCTCTTCTCAAAGCTGACAGCATTTTCAGATGGGGTTTGTGTTCAGAGGCAACTTTGGAGTTCTCATGAGGGTTTAGCTCAAATTCTTTGTTTCATGAAGATTAAATTCTGTGCTTCTGCATCTGAATTATTTTAGAATGCACAGAAATAGCTTGAGGATGGGTTTGAGATGCCTACTACCTAAGAGTGAAATGATTTTTTTTTCCTCTGTCTAATAAAGGGGAAGAAATAACAATGTGTAAAGGGAAGTGAACAGCACTTATGTAATAGTGTCTGCAGCTTTCTTTGATAGTTTAATTCTTCTGTTCTTAAGACTTTGCCAATCCTATGTCCTAACAGTCCTGGAACAATCACATGGGCCTTTGTGAGCATCAGCTCTGTCTTCCTGATTCTGCTTCCCAAAGACTAGTACCCTCCATTTTCAGAGATCTTACTCCTGTCTTCGTGCTTTTGAAATGGAACAGATCCAGTCGGTGGAACTGAAGGAATTAAACATATGGGATTAAGAAGTTTAAGAGGGAGATAAGAGACTTATGTGGCAAAAATTATCCTGAAAGTAAAGTTTAGAACAATAGCATAAAACTTGAGTGACTTCCCCCTTTTTTTTTTTCAGTTTTGACTTTTTGAATGCTGCACTTCCTAACTTTATATGGCAGACACATACAAGATTTCTCCATTGCTAGACTTCAGAGCCAATTTAAATCATGCTTGTTTCCACACAGGAAATGGCTCAGTAAACAAAAATAGGGATAGAACCTATTTGTCAGTCCTAATATGTAAATAGAAAACTGTGATTGTGATAAGCACTAAGAAGCCCTGAGATAAGATACCTCATAATAGAATCCCTATCTATGCAGTGGTGGAACAGAAGTTGTTTCATGAAGAATTCAGGCAGCATCATAGAAGATACTGTGAGCTTAAAAATGCTGAAATATAACAGCTGTAAAATTCCAGCTGATAGCATAAGATTGTGTTTCAAGTGTAATATTGTTTTAGGGAATGTTACGCACCATCCTAACAGTAAGGGGAAGTGGTATAGTTGGAAGTAGACTGTGCTTCAGGTTGTTGTTAACAGCTAGTCACGTGAGCCACAGGACAGGGATTTGGGTGAAAAATCAGTAACACAGAGGAAATGCACACTGTCCCTAGAATTTTGAGTAGGGAACATTATGCAGACAGAGGAATTGGCCTGAGCATTCCTCAAGCACTGCTAAGATCTGACTTCAGAGTGGGGGCCAAGGAAGATGAGGAATCAGTGAGGTGTTAATCCTCTGCAGCTGAACCCGTCAGTGAAGTCAATGGTGGCTCTGAAAACTAATGTAAGATAGAATGCTGGACAGGCAGGGCAGTGAAACTGAGCCTGGAAGGAGGCAGGGTGAAGGTGCTGTTTTAATCTTTTTGATAGTGTTTTTTACTATCCAAATCTGGTTTAATTGGCAACTCTTTTACCTATGGTGGTAATTGATAAATGATCTCTTCATCTTGACCGATGAGCTTTTCCACCCTATTTTCTCCCCCAATCCTTAAGAGTAGGGGAATTGAGAGTGCAGCTGGGTAGGTGTCTGGAAGCTGGCCAAGGATAATCCACCCCTCTGTGTTCTCCATGTTTTGATAAATTGCAGCAGAAGTTAACACCAAATATGGATCATAAAAAGCCTGTAGCATTTATCTCTTTAGTCTTGTGTCATTCTTTAATTGAGCTTAGGCAGTTCTTCTGCAGTGAACACAGGGATCTCCTGCTGTTCCCTGGAATGTGGGCAAGTACATGCTCTGATGGAAACTTTCATCTACTTTGTGCTCAGTCAGCCCTGTGACTCTGTATGTTCATGTGCTTCCTGCCTCACATCTGAGTTTGTCCTCACTGTCCTTTACCTCGTGATATTTTGCTCCTCTGAAGCAACCAACTGAGCACAAGCTGACGAGAAAATAGAATGTTGTGTAACAGTCTTAACCATGAATATGCAACATATGTTCTAAAACGCTTTGTTATAAATCATCATGACTTTTTACAAGATGTCCTCAGCCCTGGTTTGTCTGTTCTTTTAAAGAACAGAACATGGTTACAAGGATAGTTTTTTTCTGTGCTTGCCTTTATGGCTGTGAAAATGATACTGGGAATAATCTCAATTATTTTTTTTTAAATTTTTTTTCAAAATTTGTGTTTACTTTCTGCTAATAACATCAGATAAATTAAATATGGAGATAACGTGGTGTAAAATGACTGTCTGCATTCAGACTTCTGGGGTTTTTTTTTGTTTTGCTTTATTTTTTTCAAGGGCAAACTGAAACTGGGGAGACAGAAAAGCTTGCAGTGCCATATTTTAATTTAAGGATGTGCATGTATATGTTTACATATCCTTCTTTTGATTATATTTTTTTTTACTTATGACATAATTGTAGTGGTTGCCATAAAAAAACCCAGACACTTTGCCATTGCCAGCTACTCTGCCGGATCTGATAAACCATGTTATTTTCTGTGTTAAAAAAAACAAACAAAACAAACAAACAAACAAAAAAAAAAACCACAAAAAAACAAACAACAACAAACAAACCTGTGCTAATGCAATAGAGAAATCCTTGGGAAATACTGGCTTTTTAATAGTCAGGACAGTAAGTAACAATTTTACGCCTAGCACGAAGGCTTCAAGAGGTGTGTGAACTCATGATCTGGCTCTTCAGATTTTGCAGGATACAATAAAGCAACTAAATTTGTGTTTAAGTACCAAAGTTGAGTTTTGGGACTTTCAGTTGGTGTTGCATGTTTTTAAAAGTGACAACATCAGTTGGACATCAAGATATTTTAGGCTCACAGGTTTGAGTGTGTGGACCTCTGTATTCCATATCAGATGTCATTTTATCTTCTGTTAAGCTGATGGTAATTTTACCTTGGGAGGAGGAAACAAATTGGAATTGAAAATGCAGTGAGTTTTACCAATTAAAGCATTAGATGGGGAATGGTACTGCAATAGATAACTAAAATGTTTGTATCATTTGACTCTTGTAAATGCCATACTGAACCATACAGTTTATTTATTTTCAGACAGAAAGTCATTGAGAAATGTGAATTTAAAAGAGTGGTGGAATTTCCAAGTGATAAACCCCCAGTCTGAAAAACGACAAATCACTGCTTCCTATGCTGCAGAATTAGTTGAGTGGAAATCATTCTGCCTAAATACTTCCTGATGTTTTGAAAGTTGGAGAGGACTCCTTAGTATTTTTAACATTTCAGACAATTTCCAACCACTGAGCAGCCTTGACTCCCTACAGAACATTTTCCAGTGAAGCCACTCTGTCTCTCATCCAGCAAAAATAGCATTTTAAATGATGTCCAGATTAATTTTTTGCAGCTACTCAACTCTTGAGTGTGTTTAGCATATTTAAATCTTTCGTGCAGTCAGGACTGCAAGCAATCCTGCCATAGCTGTACTGACACGTTTCAGCTCAGCATGATTTGTGTGAGTGAGCTGATGTGTGACGTGCTCACAGAACAGCAAACGTGTGGCAGTGAGTCTGGCTGGTGTCCTGGACTCTGCTCCTGCAAAGGCAGTGGTGCCTGCACCCTCTGCTTGAAATCAGTTGTCTTTGTGTGGGCTGGGAATCCAGGATGTGGCGGCTGCTTTTGTAGCAGTGGGCAGTTTTAGGAGGGCAGCCTTGCACTCCCATGTACAACTCCTGGGGGTGTTAAGAAACAGGAGAGACCCAAGACGGGATATTGAGGAAATATTTTTGTAGATTGGTGTGTGCAGATGAGGGAAGGAATTACTTTTCATTGTAAAGGTAGAGGGGTGTATAGTTGTGTGTTTGCCCCCGTAGAAATATACGATGATCCATTTTAAAAACTAGCTAAGCTCTGAACTGATTGTCAGCTAGAGGCCAAGGGTGTGGACCACTTACTCTGTTGCCAGCCATTTGCTACTTAGTGCATTACTGGGGTTTCTCCTATTCCTGGGTCTTTCATAGCCTTTTCCTGTGGCTTCATTGTTTCAGATGAGGGTGGTTTTCTTTCAGAACACACCTATGCTCATATTACTTGAGATTCTTTCATCCTGCAGGAAAGTTTAGCAAGTACTTGTACTTGAAATCTCAGTTTATAGTAGAAATATGCATAGCAACAGCAAACCAATACAGTGCCTTATGGGTTTTTGCTAATTGCAGCCTGTAAACACATTTCTTTCTTCACTGCAGCTGAAACACTTGCTTAGATGGATATCAAATTGGTGATGACATCGCCCCACTGCAGGCAGGCAACAATAGCATTGCTGGTGTTTGGGGCTCCAGAAAGGGCTTGGAACAGTAGGTTCTAAGTCCTTTTTTGAGTGGACTTCTTTTTGAAGGCTCCAAAACTCTGGTTCCAGTATTACAGTAAAACCACCTTGGTGTCCTAGACCTATTTTTCCTGTGTTTCCAGCAGTTAAGTCCAATTATCACCATCTCCTGTTTCAAGTATACATTGTACATTTTGAAAAGAGGATACTTTCAAAATTTAAAAGATTCTTTCTTAATATGACTGTTCAGGCAGCATTGATTTAAAATGGGCTGTTTATTTTTCAATGAAGAGTTAAATTCATTTAAAGAAATGCTGGGAGGCAGAATATGTTTGTGAATTTTGTGTTTAATTTTGTAGGGATTTTAAAAAGCCATTAATTTCCAATTTAATTTTTTTTAATTGATTTTTTCCCTCCTATTTAAGCTAGAAATACATGTAAGGGAGAAACTGGTTAAGTGTTTGAACATTTTGAACATAATGGCCTTGATTCACTATTACTTGTGCCTTTTTCCTGATCTATTTTGTATGTACAAAGCAAATACCTGTTCTGGAGATGACTGTGTTTTACTCAAGTGCACAGCAAGATGACACCTCAGAAGTAAAACGCAGGCATTTCTGCTAGATAGGTAGTAGTAGCTACTACTGCTTCTGTAAGTGCAAGTAATAAAATGTCTCAAAGTACAAATTCTGGTCAGATTCAACCAATCATTTTGGCCCTGTAGAAGCTAAAAGGAAAAATGTCAGAACTAGAAGGACTGTAAAGCGGTTTCAGTACGCCACACAGGAAGATAAAGCAGATAGTAGCTATATATGTGCAATTAAAGAAACTGTTTTTACTAAGGAAGCTTACTTTCTTTTATTAAGAAAGCATTGGTTATTACTGCCTCTAGTGTAATGGTATTTTCTCCTACAAGCACTCTGTCCACAAGTTGGGATGCTAAAACATAACTCATAAATATGAGTACAGAGTTTACACCTGCAAAGTGCACCTGCACAGTATCAAGAGCACCATCAAGTCAGCTGGCTGATGGTTTAAGCAATTAAAGATGTAATTAGTTTTATAACTGAATTTTTTCTAATGCAGTTCAAATACTGAAAGCCAGAATAAACCAAACCATCTTTAGTTTGACTTGATCTCCGTTGCAGCCCACTGCTTACTGTGTTCAGCAATGGCATAAAAAAGATAATAGCACCTCTTCCTGTGTTCAGACAGGTAGCAACTCCAGCAGAAGAAAACCTAATCATCTTAAAACGGGGGTGTGGAAAATACTTTTTTGTTACATAAATGTGTCCTATCACGCTATGTCGTACTGTTCTGCAGAACACTGAAAGGCAGAAGTAATTCATCACGGTTCAGGTTTGGCCAATTTTCAGCGGCATTATGTGTGTACTTTCCAGGACTTTTTCAGACTTGCACTGTTTTCCTTCCCTTTGGAGACAGGAATGCTCTGCACAGGGGGACAGAGAAAGCAGGAGGGATGGGTGAAGAGGGAAGAGGAGATGTTGTGATGGCTTGGTTGGTGAAGGATAACAGGAGTGTTAGAGGAAGTTTATAACATGACAGGTTAAACTTTGTGTGTGTTAAATGTGGTCAAAAACATCTAAGCATTTTAGGGGCGTGATTTGAGTGACAGCTCGTCCCAAAGCATGGTATGTCATGGAGTGCCTGGGATGTCTCTGATACTGATGTCAGTAAAGGAATCAGCTCTTAGCACAGGAGAAAAGAATCACAGAATAGTTGAGCTTGGGAGGGACATGTGAAGATTTTTGAAGGACAAGCTGCCAGTCAAAGCAGTGTCAACTAGAGCAGATTGCCCAGAATATTGTACAGTGCACATTTGGCCACCTCCAAGCATGGAAATGCCACAAGCTCTCTGGGCAACCTCTTCTAGAGCTTGACCTCTTTCACCATAAAATAGCTTTCTTTATGTTTAAAGGGAATTTCTTGTGTTTCAGTTTGTGCCCATGGCCTCTCCTGCATCACTGGAGAAGAAACTTGTTCCACCTTCTTCCAACTCCCATCAAATATTTGCACACATTTATAAGATCTCTGCAAGTCTTCTTTGCTCAAGAATAAACAATTCCACATCTCTCGACCTCTTCTCTGACTTAAACAACTTTTTTCTTCAGTGCTCTTAGGGTAGTCCTGTGTGCAGTGATGCCAGTCAATACTTGCTGCCTGATGGGTACAGTGCCAGAGTGAGAAACAGTCAGTTTGTTGCCAGATGATTTTGTTATCCCACGTGTTTTTCATGTGCCAAATGAAGCTATGAGAATTGAATAAACCTTTAAATCTTTGATAACTGTTTCAATTAGGACAAGAATATGCATAAAATGCCTCTAACTTCCAAAACCTCTCTTATGCTAATTTTACATAGCTGACAGGTGGGTCCGTTGAGTTAGAGAAGAAAGAGTGAAGCCTCTTGGGTATTTAAAACCTCGTTGAAGTCACAAGGCTTTTAGAATAGCAATGTAATGATTTGTGTATTTATTTAAAATATTGTGCTGGAGGGACCACCCTTTACAAAATACTTAATGAACAAATGCTTGTCTTGCCCACTTGGGAGGTAGATTTTTTCTTATAACAGATGTCAACTAAAGCTGACACGTGGTGACAATCTATTCCTTTCTGGTATGGTGCTCATAACAGGGAGACTAATTTTAGAACAGCTGGCCTACTCACGTTTTAAAATGCCTGAGTGTTGTGGGTTTTTTCCTTGATTTCCAAGCACCAGCAGTCTTTCAGCTAATCCACTGCAATTTCTACCAAGCATACTCAAATCCAGGGCTGCAAGGGATTGTCAGCAGTGTTTTGCATGCTCAGAGAGCTGAACCACACATTGCCAAGCCTTCAGCAGTTAAAGCTTTGGCAATAGTCATTTTTGCACAGTAGAAAATCCATTTACAAAAACATTTTGGTTTTGTAGTAGCAAATGAAGTGTAAAAGGTGAGGTAAAACCGTGAATCACTGCCCTTGTCAGTTACTTCTGCTCGCACCCAAAATTGCTGTATTAGGTTTGACTTTGCCTTTTGCTGGTGAGAGGCAAAATATTTCTCTGGGCAGTGGTATTATGTTCTGCTAACCCATTGAAAAAATAGCTATGTCATCTGGGGTGGACTGTCCAGGAATGTTTTAAAAATTTTCCAGAAAGAGAGAATATAGGCTTTGCAAAGTTAGTACAAGAGGAATATTTCTTGAGTTAAAGTTAGGTGACTTGGCCTTAAGGAGAGTTTATAAGGGTTATGTAGATAATTTCATAAAAGTATTTTTCATTTTTTTAAAAAAGGGTGTGGGAGAAGGCAAGAAATTCAGTAATACCAAAAATGTCGGTATCAAATGACTGCTACTGTGTTTGGATAATTTTACTTTGGATTCATATTAGGTTTGTAAGCCTTAGGTCTTTCAGTGCTCTTATCTCTTTTTAATGTTAGCATTGTGGTTTTTTGAGTGCGACTGTTACCTTGTGAGCTTCAGGATACCAGAGGAAACGTAAAAGTGCAGCTTGACTGCTGTCTGACAAAAAATAATAACATAAAATCCCCAAACAATGCAAATGAGGAAAACATCCATGGATATTAAGTAAGTTTCGTTCCTGTTAGGCGTTACACGTGCTTTTTAAATAATTTTTGTTTGTTAGTACAACATATGAAAACAACAAAATGAAGCATGTGTCAAACACTTAGGGAGGAGCAGAAGTCCTGAGCTGCTCAATGGTATTTTTCTAGAAGTTACAGCTTTGTTTTTATTTATTGAGTTTCTGGCAATTTTGCCTTGTTAGATGAAACACATCTGTGTTTCTAGAGTCTGGATTTATCTTCTGATTTATACAGTGGACCTGTAGTTCTGAACTCTGAAGCCCTGGCTTAGAAATCAGTGCTTTAAGATAGAATTTAGTTACATCTCTCATTCACTTTGTAAGATGAAAAGTTGCATTGCAAATCCTATAATAGATTTACAAATCCGAAAGCATATGCAGAAATACTGCCAAAGACTAAAAAAATCATAATATAAATCTTAATCAAGTATTTTTTAGCTATACAAATCTCTGCTCATTTCAAAGTTGAAAACTCTGTGATTCTAGCTGGGCATCATTCTTGAATTTTAATGTGTGTTCTGTTTCAGGTCAGGTTCTTTATGGTTGGTTTCTACAGGACTTATGTTTGTTATAATATTTGTCTTTGTCTTGGTTTCAACTTCATAGAATAGAAAAAATTAAAAAACCATTACCCTCTGAACAGAGAGAGGAATTGCTGTTCCTAGCAACTGGAACAAAAACTGTTCCCTAATGGTTGTATTATTACACAAATGGGCAAGGAAAAATTGCATAAAAGCGCTGTGATTTAGTAAGACGTTTCTCTCAAAGTATGCACAGATTACTAAGGATCAGTTTTTGAAAAGACATTTTAATGTCTTATCTTGCCTTAAGATGAGAAAAATCCTAGCTTTATTTTTTTATTGCCTTTTCTTTGGTTTGATTGTGTTTTGAATATATGAGTGCTGTGAATACTGTGTTTTCTGTCTTGGGGGTCAGACGCTGGAACAGATTGCCCAAAGAGACTGGTAACAGTGAAGATATCCAAAATCCAACTGAACTGAGCAACTTAATCTGACTGATGCTGCTTTGAGCAGGGAGGTTGGACTGGGTGATCTCCAGAGGTCCTTTCCAACCTGAACTCTATTATGATTCCATGAGCAAATAACAAATTTCAGAATAAATTCAGCCTGACAGCCGTTTTTTTGTTTACACTGATATTAAGAAGAAAGAATAATATAACTGATTTGGGACAGGATGACCTAAAAGAACCCAGAACTCTGACACAAACTCAGCAAGCCCCAGAGTATATGGTGTAATGTTCTCCCTTATAGCCCAGCTGATAAAACCTGCCTGGCTGTAACGCTTCAGACAAAACATGTCTGTATGATAGGAAAGGAAACAAAATGCCCAGCTAAATATAAGAGATCAGGCCTGAACAACTTCTGCATAGTCTTTTCCTTTTCCTTTTCCATGTGTAAAGTCTGACCCAAAACATGAATCAGTGAAATGAGGTGGGAGAATAAAATGTGATTTTGACAAAAGTATAACTTGTTTTTCCATTTTTAAGTAGAACTCGAGGGATTTTGTATCAACTGTTATGGAATTATTTTGTTATTTGAATTGGCTGTTATTATTGACTATATCATACATTTCATTTCTTGGTCTTCATTTTTGATCAATAATTTAAAGGACTTCAATCTCTCTAACAATAAAGAACATGATGCTGAGTGTGTTTGTAGCATGCAGCCATTTAAATTGATCTTGATCCTGTATTAAAATAGGGGAAAGCTTCTCTGACACCTATTGTAGTGGCAAACAAAGGAAGAAGTGACTGATTTCAACTGATTCAACGTGTCCATCTAATGCAATTTCATCACAGTGGCAAGTGTTCATTCATGACCCAATCCAAAGAATAAAAATAGCAGTCATTGTCTGAACTGGAAGAATCGGTGAATGTTTTCTGAGAGCTCTAAGTTTAAAGAGAGAGTTATATGGATGAAACCTGGGTACTAACATTGTTATAGTCTGTAGACTGCAGACATTAAAGAAGATTTCTCAAACAGTACTGGGTGCTGTGCAGTGAGGAAGATAACAGGATGAAATATATTTTAGAATTTTTATTAGGGAATTTCTGACACGTGCCGAGAAACGCGTTAGTTGTGTGACATACCCTGTAACACTTAATCACGTTTTTTCTCTGTCTATAAGGAATGGTCTTGGTAGTTCACAGTTTGGAGGGTACTAAAGGAATAATATCATCTGACTAGGAGATATATCCAGTGTTTCTGAGAAGTGGTGACAAAGGGAAAAGGATAAAAGAAATGTCAAGTTTTCTTCATGATAGTGTTTGCATTGGCTGCTGCAACATCACAATAGTCTTCATGATTCTTTTGTGGAGCAGGATTCATGAAAAGCTCCATGGAGGTTTTCTGAAAGGCCAATTAAAGAGACCATCATACTATTCTGGTGGGTGCCACACTTATTGCATGCTGTTCAAAGCTAATTTTTTAACATGAAAGCAAGTTGTCACTTGCTTGCATTGTTAATTTTGTTGCTCAAGACTTTGGACATAGAAAAGCTATTTTGAGCCTCGGAAATATCTGCATAACTCTGTTGCTCTATCTAATACAAATTCTTGTGGATAAAGTAATTGCCTGATAGTCAAACTCATCGGTTGGGTTTTCTGAAATATGGGATTGTTTGTGTAGCATTATGTATCAGTTCTACTATGTGTATTCAAAATCTGAAGGTAAACTTACGTTTACAGCTTCTTTAAGTTATGTCTCATAGCTCAGTAAAGCTGAACTGACTTATTAGTAGCTCATTATACTCCTTAATTTTTTGGTCCTGATAAGAATTTCCTACTTGCTTCCTGGAGAAAACTCAAAGCATTGCCAAGCAGTAGGAGTTTTGTTAGTTTGATGGTAAGGTAGGTTTGATTGTGTGGATAATCTGGATGCACATAAAGGATATCCCTTTCATTTTAATATGTTGCCTCTTTCTTACCTGTCATGGAAAATGGGATTAGCATAATTAATAATAATTATATTTATTTTTTTAATATTGTCAAGCTGCACTGCTAAACACCAGAGTCTGTCACTGCTGGACCAGATTGTTATTGAATCAGATAAAATGTGGTTAGTCTAAGTCCAAAAGAAAGTTATTTTCTTTCTTCAGTCATGCTCAGTCTTCTCTTCGTTCTAAATCCCCCTTGCATTAGAGGGGATTTTGTTGGGTTTTATAATTTTTTTTACTTAGTTCTTGAACAGATCCATTTTCTGTTTATTTATACCAATTAGATTTCATAGAGGTTTCAGTAGAATGAAGACCAGTGAGAGTGTGCTGTTATGTAGTATAGCTGTCCCTTAGCGATCCTTATGCATCAGGCAGTCGCAAAGATAGGACTTCTACATGAAGTTTGTGTTTTTTTTGACTTTTAGTGAAAATTTTATTTTTGGTGGAAATTACAATGGTGCTTTATCTGATTAATTAAAACAAATTTAAAATTAAGTCATTTATCTTACAATATGGTTTTGAGCACCTCATAGCCAAGGTAAACAGGGTGGCCGAAAGATTTCCTCATGGTACATATATCATTACAAGTTTGCTGGTTATGGCTTACTGAAAATATTTACAGTTTTAGAAATGGAGTAGTTTAATATTTTAGTAATTATTGTATTAGAAATTGCCTCAAACTCAGACACGTGCTGTACATGTCATTTGTGAGGCTGTCAATGTAAGACAATTTAAACTCCTGTTGAAATTCTTAGCCTGCAAAAGAAGGAATAGAATAAATCAAAGGCAGTAAAAGGAATGGAATGTTTAAGTAAATATCATCCAAATACAGACCTAAGGCACAAACATCCTGGACTAGATTTTGATATGAGCTGGTTTCTGTTACAAATATGAAAAACATGGATTTCCTTTTAGCTAGAACTTGATGGAATTTTTTTTCATAAATTCACTCTTAAATAAGGTAGAAGAAAGTGTATATGGTCTTAAATTTCAGTAGGGGAAAGGATTATGTATTTGGAGCTTCTACTGAACTCTATTAGTAGGATTTACCAAGCAATATCCTGTATGATTTAAAGCTTGAAGGAGCACTTTTGTAGCAGAATTACCTTTCCTGTTGTAACTGTAATTGTGCCCATACATTGTATCTCTGACTGGACGCGCAGGTGCTAATTTGAGTGCTCAGCATTAAGTGTCTAGAAGCACAAATGGGTAATTAAAGCTCAGATCTATTTAGGTAGTGTATAGCAAAATCACCTTCTCTGTTTCAGATTCTACCTTCCTTGTTACTGTGCTTTCTATCAGACTGTAGGAGAAGTGTCTTCTAAAAGGAATATATTGAGGGCAATATGTATTGCAGCTTCTAATAAGACCTTTTGGCATTGTCTTCCCAATACTGATAATGATGCTCTAATTGTTATGGAGAACTTCCTAAGGAATGCTGATGACACTTCAGGCCATTGATCTGATTGAGGTCAGTGGCTGTTCAACATCTTGCACTTGTAGTTTGCAAAAACTCGGCTTGGTTCAGTAAGTTGTCCTTACCTAGAGCCTGTGACGTTCTAATTGCAGAGACTGGCTTGGCTCATCCGGAAAAGAAGTTCAATTCACAAGGCACTTCTGCCACTTACTCTGACTAAAGAGACTGTCCTGGTTTGAGTTAGAACAGAACTAATTCTGTTCAGTGTTTGTACTTTTCAGCTCAGTCTCTTCTAAGTAGCTGCACTTTCTGAAGTTAATGGCACATTTTCACAGTGTCTGCCTCTAGCAGTGGTAACACTCAATGTCTATAGTTACTACCAAGGACTGGTGGGCAGACCCAGGTCACTGCTCAGTCCTCTGTACCACACTGAGGGGTGCAGAAAGTAAAAGGCCACACCTGTGAGGAGGAGCAGCCAGGAGAGGTGACCCTAAACCGACCTACAAGGGACTCCATCCCATGTGCCTCATATTCTGTATAAAGCTGAGGGATCATGGGGGTCAAGGTCTGTTCTACAATGTCTGGCAGCCGAGGAGGACTCTGTCCTTGCTGCCTTCGACCCAGATCTGTTTGTTCCTGAATCAGTCTGGGACCGAACCAGTTCCTGCTCCACAGCATCAGTAGTGCTGATGGCATAATTGCCATCAGGGGAGCTGGGTCCAATACTGGTTTTGTATATATTTGTATATATTCCATTTTATTATGATTATTATTTTCATCAAAGCTGTTTTAGCTTTCTTTTCTAATCCATAAGTCTCTCACCCTTATTCCCTTTCTCTTCCCCTTTGGGGAAAGAGAGGGGTTAATAGAGAGCATCTGTTACAGGTCTAGTGGTCAGCCCTGATGCTAAACCTTAACAGAGAGGAAGGAAATGCTTGACACCTTTGTAAGGAAACCTTCAGTTGTTGCAGAATTGTCAGGTAAAATGTCAGGGCTGAGATATCAGATTTGGGTGTTCCACTGATGGTAGGTTTTTCTTTTGCTTCCATCAGGTTTTCCTTGATTTAGTATCCAGTGTCTTTTAATTTTGTGTTGGTAGAGAAAACTTTAATGTTTCTACTGTTAAATGCTTGCTGTAGATTACATTCTCCTCATCTTTTTCAGTTGCTTTGACTGTTATGTTTTACCCAACTACTGGATTTTTTTCTGTTGTGAGGACTAACACTTAGAATAATACTCCAGCTGAGACATTTATGTGCTTGGATATCTGAGCTGTGAATGTGCCCAGTGTAGGCGATTCATACTGCATAGCTGCTTTCAGGATAAAAACTTATTTGTGCATATGTGAGGGTACAGTTGCAAATTTTCTGTAGAAAACAGAAGTTTTTATGTATGCATGGATGCCTCCATATTAATGCTATTTAAAAGATGCCCTTCAGAAACACGTCTACATTTTTTTGTTTCCGGTTAGGTTTAATGTAAGAGTAGAGCTAGTGGATGTGCTGGTTCTTTGGGTCATTACTTCAGGATATTATTAAACAGGATATTGTTACCTGGTAATACTGGATGTCCTGTCCTAGCTTACTGTACAGGGAAAGCTTGATCATTAATAAGTGCTTTTAGATGTATTTACAGTGCAGTCATGACAATGGTGAAAGATAGTCCAGGTTTAAGATCATTTTGGTTAAATCTATTATGTTAAAACTGAAAAACTAATTTCAGAATAAGTTGTAAACTGTGTGATGGTTTTCCTCTACTACTTCATCAATAGCTAATCTTACAAGAAAAAAAAAAAAAAGAGCAAAAGCTATTTTTACTAGCACACATATAAAATTCATTCTTTAAAACTCTGTGTATGTGCAATTTAAATGTTGCTTAAAGCTTAAGCTTAACAGTTTTCATCATGTTTCTTAGTGTGTTCCAGAGACTCTTCACAGAGACAGTATACCTTGTACTTCTGTATTTCACTTTGAAATAATAAAATAAAATTCAAATGAGAAAAATTTTGCAAAGATTATTAAAACAAGCTTGAAATATTTACATCTTTCTTTGCCTTTATATGTGTAGTGGTTTGAAAACAAACCAGTGAGAGACTCCAAGTCAGAAATACAATTTAATAAGAAAAAAAAATAAAAGCAATAATACAAAGGAAAACCACAAACAGAGTCAGAATACAACCTGATACTCTGTAGTTAGGGTGGTGGTAGCAGTCCAGAAGAAACGGTGGTCTCGTAGAAAAGATCTGGTAGCTCTTGTCCTCTGGAAATCCAGTGGGTAAGGCCCCCCGTGCTGTACTGAACCCCAGTTTATATCCAGGTGGGAGCACTTGGCTCCTCCCCCTGGGTGGAGCATCTCACAATGGGTTGGTATCAGTCTATGAGTCATGCAGTGGGTCCTTGATGGTCCATTAAACAGAAATAGCTCCTGGGGGGAGCTCTGTATGAGTCATGGGGCGAGGCATGGATGGGCCCATTAACAGGGAGGAGGACTCCTGCTGGGTGGGAAAGGTGTTAACATCTCCCCTGACCTTGAACTTCTTTCCTTATCTGTTATAGCCTGGGGTGTGAGGTCTGTCCTGAGCAGCTGCTACGCATGATTTCTTAACAGCCCATGAGCACTGACATAGAGAGTATAGAATATACAGTTTTGGTTCTACCCACATGAGGATAAACTGGTCCCAGCCCCTGTAACCATGACAATATGGTTTATAAAGATTGTGTAGTCTGTCAACAGATTTTGTTGATGTTGGGTATCGATGTTCTGTTAACTCCCACCTATTAGCAACATTCCTTTAATCTTGAATATTATAAATGTCTAAAAAAATGTCTAAGAAAGTTAGTATTATCAGTGCCCAAGATATGGATCTCAATTCTGTTGTGGTAAGTTTTGGCTTATACAATTGGACTGCTTTCCCTCAAGTACAAAAGGTGCTTTTAGTAGCTTGAAAATGCATTGAAATATTTGTAACTGCAGAATTATAGAATCGTTCAGATTGAAAAAGACCTTTAAGATCATTGAGTCCAGTCACTAACCCAGCACTTCCAGGACATCACTAAACCATGTTCCTCAGCACCACATCTAAACATGTTTTAAATCCTTTCAGGGCTGGTGAGTCCATCACTTCCCTGGGCAGCTTGTTCCAATGCTTGACAACTCTTCTGAGGAAGAAATTTTTCCTAATGTCCAACCTAAACCTCCCCTGGCACAGCCTGAGGCTATTTCCTCTTGTCCTAAAATTCTAGGTATTCAGAGTGAAATATTTACACTTAAATGGCAAGTGGCGAAAAACAATTGAAAACTTTTCTGTTTCTGTACAAACGTCAAGATAAAAAAATCTAGACTTTCATTATAATGTACCTTTCTGTATATCCAATACTGTGATCTTTACCGTATGTACAGTAATTAATTAATATTATTTCCAGTTAATTTAGGGATATAAGATTGTCTCCCAAAATGAACTGAAAACAAAGATACATTGTGAGAGTTCTGCATGTATTATAAATTCTCCTTTTCTAGTTACAGTGGTCTAAAAAAAAATTATGGGATTATTTCCCTTTCAACAGTATGATGATAATCTATTAGTGGGAATTGGGGGTATTTCTTTGATTGGAGCTTTAGTGGCCACAAGGAAGAAATACAGATCTTCCTAGGTAGATGTTTAAATGTCTTCAGAAGAAAAGTGCAACTTCAACTCAAATTTTCTTCTGGAAGCATATTTTATTTTTTTTCTTATCCTTTTGAAATGTGCCCTGGAAATCTTTGGACTGACATGGCAGAACAACGGGTACAGGAATCTTGGCCTGCTGTACACTTGTGTGCTGCAGCATCAGGCTCATTCTTCAGAGCTGCAAGGAATAAGTACTTGCTGTGTTTTGCAGATTGCTAAATTTATTATTACTCTAAGAACAGGACAGCACTTCTTTTAAATAACATATCTCTCTCTGTATAGTTCTCAATAGCTTATTATATGTTCTAAGAAGTTTAAAAATAAATTCTTATCCATTTTAACTTTTCTCATTCGGCATTTGGTGATGAAGAAACTTTTGCTTTGAAAATGAAAATTTTCAGTGAAGATTACTCAACAGAATTCTTTACAATATCGTTATGTCAACCCTATTATGTGTTGTTTAAAATGAGTGGATAATTACACAAATTGAGTTATACAGAATAGGAAACATCCAGGCAACAATAACGTTTATCTCTTTATTGTCAAAGTACTTTATCACTTAATCATCTAAAATAGCTTCAGTCCTATCTGTTTGCCTGTATCAGTTGAGAAAAATATTATAGCATGTCAGTGGCATGTGTTTTTCCATATATTTATACCATCATAGTATTGACAACTCACAGGTCTCTGTTCCATTGCGTAGTCTTTGATGTCCATTACTGCTTCACTCATAAGGTAATAGAACTCCCTCCTTCAGATCTCCATAAATGCTCTCCAAGAAGCTAGATCAAAAATGTGTTAATTTGATACACTGAATTCTTACCTTCTGCTAAACAATGTTTTGGACAAAACTTTGTACTTTATAAGGAGTGAGGTGTTTAGCAGTTTTAATTTGTTTGATACATAAAATTCCTTAGGTTCTCACTGGAAAACTTTTGCATTTTATAATACCTCAAGTACATGCTGAAGGCTGAAGTCGTATGTTCTTATTTGGAGCATATGTGACTATATTTTTGGACTCTATGAGACTATATGCTACTTCTTCCAAACTGTCTGGAAAAAACCCTGTGTTAGATATAAACAGTATTTGTAAATATGTCATTGTATTTAATGGAAAATGCAAAGCACTTTAATTTCTTAGTCTACAGAGTAAAAATTTCCGTTAGCACTTGTCATTCCTTTCTATAGGATAAAAGTAATGCAGAGGCGTCTAGGACTGGAGGTACAGTTCTGACCATTTTGAAGTTTTTTTGAGTTTTCAATTGACTTTAGGGTCAGAATTCAGTCACAGTTTTCCATCCTGTAAGTTACTGCAAGATCAAGTCAAAAAATGTCACATCTGTGTAGCTGGTGCAACAACATTTCAGAAAAATGTTTTGAAGTTGGCTGTTTGGAAATTAACTCAATTTGCCAATGCATGTCCACACATCCTTCTCTGCTGTCATTACTTCTGCTTATATTTTTTTTCTCTTATCATACAGAGCCTGTCATTCCTTTGAATTAGACACTATTTTCTGTTTTCATATTAGCTGGTAAGATTTAGTAAAATCCCATTAAAACACAGAAAGAACTCATTCTTTCCCTTTTGGAAGGGTTGTTGATGAATGTCGATGTTGCAATATATCTAACTTTATTTTTTAGTGCAATATTCAGTGTTTTGTCTGTAGTTGACTGATTTTTGATGCACATATTTCACCACTAGTAGTGTAAAATATTTCAGGTGATAGTTATTCGTCTATGCACTCCTTGGTGGGGTCTGCAGTATTACTTCAAGAAGGGGTAGTAATCTATAAGACCTATAACACTTGGCTAAACTCCTTTGGTCTTGTAGCAAAACTGCAGTCTGAAGTAGTCTGAGTAGGCAACATCTCAGCTGAATTATGCCCATCCTTACACTCCTTGCTTGTTTGCATTTAAAACTTCTTCCAGGGAGAGTTTTGAAGACATTCGGAAAGAAAGGGTCATTTTAGTCTTTCATTACAAATGACATTTTGCTATTTATTGACTATTACTTGTTATTTATTGTAGACTAAGCCCCGCAGTTACTTGAAGGAGAATCTTCTGTTGTCAGTAGGAGTATTCACTGTAGAACAAGCAAGTTTCCCCTGCTACAACTGCTACTTTAATATACATTTACTTCTATACTCAGTGCATATTATTCCTATTTTGAACAGGTAATGCCATTCTAAAGGTGAAGTATTTTTCGAATACATCTTACATCTATTTATTTTTAATCAAAAGGCAAGTTTTAATATTTTTCTAATGCACAAGCAGTAGTTCTTTTGTCAGTCTCTATGCAACTTGTGTTTTATGCTTCTGATTTCTTTATTAAATGCAGAAAATATCTGTCAGTTGATTTTTAGTCAATTGTATGGTTTTAGAAATGGTGAAGTAAGGTAATAGAGCAAAGAGAATCCAACTCCTTGTGAGTTAAATGTAACCAGTCATACCATTGCTAAGATAGGATTGTATCAGAAGCATTTGGTATTTTCAGTTAATTATTAATTTAAGTGTATTAATTAATAAATGCATAATGGATGCTTCAGTGTCTTCTGAGTGTTTGAACTTCAGAACATGTTTTCCCATTAAGATCTTCAAGAAACATTGAACAGAAAGTTTTGTATGTAACTGAATTCTGTTTTGTCCAGGTCTTGTATCTGGCAGTAACTCTACATTGGCGAAAAACAAACAAACAAACAAAAACCCAACCAGAATATAACAAATGTTTTGTAATTCATCATAATAATGAATGGAAATAATGCAGGAAGTAGCAGCTTAGTATTGCAGATTAGCACCTGATAGCTTGAAATCCTACTTAAATAAACACACATATTTAGTGTAGGTAGTATCAATATGCCCATACACATAGTATTGTGAAATAATTAACAAATCCAGCTTTACTCAGTTAACCTGCTGTTTGAAAATAACCTGAGAAGTTGGGCTTTGGAAGTAACAACAGTGTTTGTATCCTAGTTCTCAGCGGTTAATTATTTTTAAAATATAGTGAAGTTCGTGTCTGAATGTCAACTTCAGAGTAATTACCTACACACTAAGCACCACATATTTAACTCAAGGTTTTGAAGTATAACTGGTGTTTTTCAGCATCATTTTCAGAAATTTGTTTTTTAAGTCCTTATTCCATTTAAGCTTAAAATGCTTTTTGGAAGTGGGTATTCTTCACAATATTCTAGGCTCAACACTGTGCTTCCAGTTGGATTTTCAGAATCTTGACCTGGAAATGTCAATATATGTTCAGTCAGTCATAAACAGGTATAAATTGACTGCAGTAAAAATGTTTAGTATTTTATACTAGTAAATGATCTGGTCCTGTGACTATGAACATACATTCAAATTATATAGCTTTTGTAACAAAACAGTATACAGTATTACCTGGAAAAGAAAGTTTGACTATCTTTATGCGTAACAGAATGTTTGTTTGGGGTCAGATGCTCAGTAATAGTTATCTTGTAAATTTATGTGCCATTGAGTCTTCCTGAAGTAAGTGAGGGACTAGGGACTACTGAGGGACTTTGGGTTGGAAACTGAGGGCTTGGCACCCTCTGGCTATAAAAGAGAGGAACAAGGAAAGAGAACTTATATTAAGTAACTTAGGAAAGCATTTAAGTGACTTGTAAGAAACTTTAGATATTGCAAGGAGGTTACAGAATATGTGATCTATATTTATTTATTTATGTAAGGAAGAGTTCCTTCTGAATTCAAAACATTTCAAAGAGGAAAATGGCTCTTACACAATTTAAGATAAGTCTGGGTGATTTGTCTTTGAAGTGAAATGAATTGAAAACCTGCACTGCTTTTGAAATCTTGAATTCCATTCCTACAGATGTTTACCATTGTAAAAGCACTGGCAACAATTTCCACCCTCTTTATTTGAATAAATTGCTTTTAAGAGAGCTTTTAGATTAGACTTTGAACTGGAAAAGGCATAGATATATATAAAAGTCTCCATTGTCAGTATGTTTTCTATTAGCCAGTCTGTCAAATAACTAAGCTTGACTAAACTCTGGATTTTAGTTAAGAACTCGTTCATATGAATGTCGAGTGTGACAATCCATTTATGTTAATACAGGTTCTAGCTAGAGATCCAAGGAATACAGAATTCCCTTTTCCCACAGTGCATTTCTAATCTGTATTCACTAAATGTGACAGCTTACCTGGTGTACCCGATTTCTTTATCAGAGTGTCCTATGTATTGTTACACCTTCCAGAAATTACTTCACAAATGAATGTAGGTGAGCTGCATACTAATCCCTCATATTAGATAGTAAATGCAGAGTCCTATTGAAGTCTGAGCTCCCTAGCTGCTGGAGTGTTATTGATGAAAATGTTGCCACAAGTCATTTGGGATTCTTTTTCCACTTGCAGAGCTTTGTGATGCAGCCATGACAGGAACAGAGCACATGTGAATTGGGTTAAGTGCCAAGTTCCAGCTTCCAGCTTTGCTTTCTGATGACATTGACCCTTAAATATGTTCTTGACATTCTGTTGAATGTACTATTCATTTAAATTAGTGATTGTGATTAAATATATTGTCCTGGCATTGTTATGGAGCATTTTGCAGATAAGTAATTTACCTCAGGAGACTGGATTTTTTTTTTTTTTTTTTTTTTTTTTTATTCGGGTGCACTCCGTATAGAAGGGCTGCATCTGCCAACCTGAAGCAAAGCTCTGATACAGCTTTCACTATTCTTTTCAAACTGTATGTGGACAGGAGGCACCCCAGATGAAAGTATCCTTGGTGTAGAACTTCTTGGAACAGCACTAAAGCTAATGAGATGTTTATATGTATAAAAGTTGCTCTGAAGAGGCACTCACATTTTCAGAAATTTGTTCTGAATTATTTCAGTCTCTTGATTATTCAGTGGACTATTTACATTTCTCATCTGAGGAAATTTCCAACTGGAGGCTGCCAGCTCTAATTCAGGTACTTGGCGATTGTTGAAAGTGTCAAATTATCTGACCATAATAAAATCAGTTTCTCCTGTAGTGAAAACAGAGGTTTACAGCAGTTGGTGCTAAATGTACCATATGTGTATCTCAGTATGTTTATGGTTACAAAATGGGTTAAGGAGGACTCAGTATAGATTTTGTCCTTTCCATGCAGAATTTCTGTCACATTAGTCATGTCTTCATGAGCTGCCCTCAGTACAAATCTGAGTAAGACAGTATAACAGACACAGTTGCATGTCCTTCTTCAGCCCAGTGAAGTCCCTCTGGAATTGTTTCATGGAAAACACAGACCTTTAGGGACCAAGGCACCTAATTCAAATTCCTTGCTCACCAAATGTGGCCAGTACTCTCTAAAAAAACATTTTTATCCAAAACCTGTGAGAAACAGTGCAGTGATGATTTTAAGAAGCTTTTCATAGAATCATAGAATCATAGAATCATTTAGGTTGGAAGGGACCTCCAAGATCATCAAGTCCAACCACCGAGCCACCAGGGCTCCAAAGTCCTCTGCCAAAACAGATCAGAATCTGTCAGGGTTGGAAGGGACCACAAGGGTCACCCAGTTCCAACCCCTCTGCCATGAGCACGGACACCTCCCACTAGATCAGGCTGCCCAGAGCCTCAATGATCTAAATGGAATGACTTTACAATGTCAGCCCTGGACATGAGATGTGTATTCTTAAGAAAAGTTGTTTCTAGTTACAGCTTGAAAAATACAATCACATGCAGGGTCCGAAGAGCACATTAACATGAAGGATAGCAAGTTAGGTGGTGGACAGAGAAAACCACAGTAGTAATCGAGTTCATAATTGTGGTCGATTATAGAGGTTTGCATTATGTTGACGAAGGCTTTATAGAAACAGAAGAAAATTATTTCATTTTAAAATTCAGTAGCCAGAATATAGGGAACCAACACTAACGAGCACAATCCATGGGAGAAAAAGACACCAGTTTTCTTTAGAGTTTTATATAGTTTCATTTCTGGATTTTTTTTTTTTTTTTCTTGGGGACCTATCTAGAGATTAACAAACAGAATTTTAAATATTTACTTAGAGTTGGAGACAAAATTATTTAACAGCTTTTAAAGGAAATGTAATTAGCTCAATTAATCTAAGGCAATACCGTATTCTGCTTGATAAGCTCGGATGGGAAAATTATTATTTAAACACGTTTGCATGCATAACTCAATCTAATTTTGTGATTATTGTGTAGGCTTTATAGATACTTGAAGTTTCATCAATACAGGTCCTGTACTATCTAATTTTATGTACAAGAGAATTCTTTAAGGAGCATAAAAAATAACCTGTAGCAAATTGATATTATTATATTAAATAATTTCGGTGATTGTTTCGGGTTTCCTTTTTCTGTGTTTTCTTTTAGCCCTTAAACTCTTCCTAAGAGTCAGTGCCATTTTTTCTACTGGCACTCATAAGTAAGATTGCACTTTTATGAGAACTGAATCAAGTAAGTGTCTAGATTTTTTAAAAAGGACTTATTTCCTTCATTTCTGTGCAAATCAGTGCAAGCAGAATGCCCAGTCTTTTATGTATACATCGACTTAATTAAAATGCATTTAGCATCTTCTCAACAGTTAGCTTTGTAGTCAGGGCTGATGACTGAGATCATAAAATCACTATGGTTGGAAAGGATCTCTAAGATTATCAAGTCCCACCATCATCCCAACAATGATGACTGTGACTGTCAAGAAAGTAATGGAACATCTTTAGGATGCCCTACCTAGGCTTACTCGTAAGCTTCATTTTCAGTTCATTTTTAGGGGTTAACAGGGCTTAGAATTGCTTAACCAGATTAAACTAAAGTTGAATCAAGTTTAGTTTTTGTTAAAATACAGCTGTAAGAAAAGTGATAGTTTGTGCTTTTTATGTCATAATTTTTGCTTGTTTCACAGCACTGAATATCTTTTCTCCATAATTACTATATTGATGTTTGTGCAAAAGCCACACATGAAATAAAAGCGCAATAAAAAAGATCAGCAATATCTACAGACTAAAGCAGTATTTTTGCCCTGTGATCCTAATGCTATTACTAAAATATTAGACTTGTTTACTGCAGTTGAGCTGCAGGCAGTAAAATGAGATTATAAATTGGTAACATGAAATCAGGTTAAGGAGTACTTGAATTTTGGCCTTAGAATGAACAGTGATGGACAACGAAATCATTCAGTCAGTTCTGTTTCAGTGACTTAAGTGCTCTGATACAACATACCCTGTTTGAGAATGAAATGCTGTCTGCAGCCGGTGCGCAGAAAAATAATATTTGATCTTTGAGTGGCTACAAATATATATTTCTGAGCAGAAAGCATACTTGAGGAGAAATCGGAACTTTCTTACAACGGTATTGGCAGGAAATAGTTATTATGAGACTGCAAATGCTAGTTTGCACACTTGCATGAAGTACAGTACCCATGACAATGAAGAATGATGTTACATATTGTAGAGGCAATCATGTAATACATCAAGTGTCACTTGAACGGAACAGTGCCAATGGAATTTGCAAATGTGCCATCTCTTTATTTCTACCAGTGCTGAGAAGGAGATGAAATAATGTGAAAGTGATGATTACTTGTCACACATTTCTTTTATGAAAATAACTCCTTTAACCCTTGTTGTTATAATAGTCCCCATGTTCCTTTTATTTGTATTCCTTCGCTTCTTTCAGTGAACCATATTTCTGTATATTTGTTTGTGCTTTCGCCTATAAATATGGTGAAGTCAAGAACATCTATTATCTACTGTAAAGTTACAATGGCTTACAAGCTTTGTGTGACTTTGAGTGATTTCAGGCAAAAAGTCCATGGAACTGAATCGTGGCATTGAAGTAGTAGCATCAGAATACAGACAACATTAACAGTTTTGAAATAAGTGCTGAATAAACTTTGCAATAATGTTTAAGTGGTGTAGGAGACTAATGCTGTGTCTTTCCCAGTGGAAAAAAAATCCTGGGTGAGGCTCATGTTAGAACAGCAGGTAAGAGCTTTTTAACTCTACTTACAGGTAAGATTTATTTGCCCAAACTGTGCTCTCCAGAAATGTGACTATGCTGCTTCTGCAGCAGTCACTGTCAGTGGCAGCTGCAGGGTTGTCCATTTCATGTGGCATGGGGTTTGTGTCTGTAGGTGTGTGTGCACACGAGTGTGTGTTTGTAGGCTGTTTAGGTGCCATCACACAGTTACTGAGCTAGAAGCCTGTATGAGGGAGTTTTACTGTGAGATCCAGACACGCACATCCTGAATTTTGTGTTTTACCATGAGATCCAGATACACACCCAGAGTTCTGAGTCCCAAGTATTTTTAGAATTCATATGTGTTTCTGTAACTTCAGACATTTCCAAAGTCTTCTTGATAGATGTGGATGCTGTGGATCTTTGAGAACCTGAATCCCATCTTCAGAGACAGGGATATTCCTTGGAGATATCACAGGAGAATAAATTTCAACAGTAAGGCATTGAAATGGAGAATATTTATTAGCACTGCCCACATTTATGAAGTTGTCCAAATACCATCATTGCTTGTGCTTGAATTCTGTAGCATGAACAGCTCCCTGGCAGAGTTTTTGCAGGTAGTTTAATTAATGTTTCTTGCACGGACCTGTGTGTATTTTAAAGAAGAGGACAGTCAGGCCCATTGCAGTTTCAGCTTGTGAAAACACTTCACTTGCTGCATGCTCTTTATTAGGACTCAAAGAAAGCAGTGGCAAATCTGGAGCATCTTCTATGGTATATTATTATATTCTCTTCTAGTATCACTCTTGTTATGACAACACAAAAGAAGAGGAGTTGTCTTTTATTCAGTGGAGGTGTAACCGCTATAACAAGTAAGATTTGCGTAGGCATATCTGTCAGTGTATTCTCTATATGCTTCTGGGTATCCTTGAAAATTCATTCAACTGTGGGGTAACGGTCAAACTGAAGCTAGGTATGTATTGATTTCTTCTCCTCCACTGCTCTTTTTGGGATTCTTCTAACCTTTGTTCTTTGTTGTAAAAAACAGAAAAATTAAAGAAAAAAAATGGATTTCCTGATTTGCCTATGATCCAGGTGAGCTCTCCACATTTCACACTCTAGAAAGGAAGAAAGGATGGTTCAATGTTACAGAGTCCTTCTAATCTTGCTGTATAAAATGAGCTAGGAAGAGTATGTTCCTTGGGGGACCTGTAGGGAGTCTTATCTTTTTATTTCTTTGAAAAGAAGGGTCTGAAAAAATGATGATATCATGTATTTGTTAATTCTAAACCATGCTTTAGGCCTGCCTAAGAGAATAGGAAAAATGTGTGGAACTTCCCTGCTTGTGTTTTCTTCTGCCATGTCGAGTTTCAGAAATAGCATGTGTATAGGCAGAAAAATTTAGAACACAATGAAAGCTAAATTAAAAAAATAAAAAACCCTTAAAGAAAAGGTAGTGGGGGTTTCACTGTTACGTTTAATCAGGTGAACAAATATGTTTCCTATTATAATTTCAGTATCAGCTTGTGGGGGAGGAGACACTAATGAGCCTAGCCCGCAGTATGACTCCCGTGGTATGCCAGAGTGGCTACTTAGAAGGGAGGAGTGAGGGATAATATAGTTATTCACTGAGATTCTCGGGGGCGAAATGGGCCACTAAAAGCTGCTTTAGCATAATAGAATTACACTGATGGCTTCCAAAATCAAGGCAATGGAGAGTAATAAATTTCAAGTTCACCAATTTAGTAGTGTCATGCAAAATGAAAGCAGGTAAAATATTTAATTTTAAAGTATCCAATGAAGAATTAAACATATTTCTAAGTGTAAAGAATTTTTAGAAATTGTTTTTGAAGGTTACTGATTTTAATGTTTTTTAAAAAATCACAGAGAGTATTGCAAGCTAATTTGTAAAAGTTATCTCTGGAACAGGGAAGAATAGGTAATGATAGTTTTAATTGCATTATCAAGTTAATTCTCCTGGATTTGGGGGGCCAGTAGAAGAATATGATATGTGCCTTTTATTAAATCATGAGACAGATCTGTATCTTTCAAGTTTTGAGTTTCGTTACGTGAAGTTTGTTGCTTTTCATGTTCATTTTTCATGGTTCTAGTGCGATAATTTAATTTTGTCTTTCCGAGATTTTTATTCTAGTACTGGTTTGGCTTTTTGTTTGTTTGGTTTTTTTTGTTTTACTTTATTCTTTCTAAAAACCTGAGATCACAAAACTCCAAAAGGTTACTGCCACTGAATACATTTGTATCTAAAATAGCTAAAAATATTATTTAAAACAAACAAAAAAACCCACAAACAACAAGAAAGTAGTGACTGCATGATAACTTTGGGGGATGTTATTTCAAAACAGTTTCTACAGAGTGAAGACACTGGAATAATTTCCAACTGTGGAAATGTAAGCTGGAAGTGGAAGTAGCATGGTATAGGATTTTGGGTACACATTGTTTTATACCTGTGCAGGCACCTTTGAGTTGAGTAGGAAATTCATTTTACAGAGAAATGTAATATTTATCAATAAGGAATTACTGTAATTCACAGAAGGCAAACATCATATTATTTCTGGCATTTGAAATAAATTTCAAAACTTTGGATGGTAGAGGGGGACACTCCATTAAATTAGTGTTAAGTAATAACTCAGATTGTAATATTGTTATTTCCTGAAGAATTTTGATAGCTATATTTGGCAATAATCTCCCTTATATTTGTAGAACTGTTGTTCTTAAGTATTTACTTTGAAAAACAAGCCTAAGTAGCAGTTTTGAAAACTATGTGTAAGAATTTATCACTGAAATAAAATTTAAAACATGACTTTAAATACAATATTCAGAAATTATGCTACTACTCTACCCTTCTTTAACATGAATTTATTTTTTTTTTTTAAGTATTGCCTCATTTTCTTTTTTGTTTCAAATTTCCTTTCATCTTCCTAATTCAAATTGCCTTTGAATTTCAGGAGGTTTTAGCCTAAACATTAACTAGCTCCTCAACTCCGTTATTTCAACAGAAAGATTCATTTTTCCATGCTCATCTGAGGTAACACAAGCTCAGCTGCGTCCGTTAGCTCAGTGAGGCTGTGAAGCTTCTTACAAGAGGTGGTTCAGGAGTTATTTAGAGCCAAGGATTCCATCTGGAGTTTGGAATGAATATTCACATGCAGTGTGCTCTTGTGCACAAAACAAAGTCCAGGTCTCATGGGTGTTGATAATAGCCTTCTGAAGCTGAATACAGCAGTTACAGTAGTCAGCGTGAACATCATAAAACATTGCAAATACATAAGCAATGTTATTAAGTCAATTAAATACCAGTGTTTATATCTCTGAGGAGTGCTGCAAATAGATTATGGTTTATTTGTCTCTGTTCTGTAATCCAAGAAATGAACCAATGTGTTACAAGAATTTCCATAGACTCAGAATTTTAGGATTTTCAGAGCATAGCTCTTTCTCCACCCTATACTATAAACAGGATTAATTAAGGATCCTGAGAACATCTATATCTTCATTGTAGAAAACTGTCATTTAAGCAGTATTACTGGTACGTGACGAAATACATGTACCAGGTCTAATCTTGCAGGTGAAAGATTAATAAATTAAAGATGAACTCAGAACTTGGAACACTTTCACTGTGATCTGGATATTTAAAAATACTGATGAACCTTGTCTGTATTTGAGCATGCTTGTTTTGAATTGGGTGCAAGCCCTTTAGCACAAGACATGACCAGATAAAGGATGGGGTTTTTAACTGCTCATATGCCCTTGATAAATTTAGTCAGAAATTCACTTGAAAATGAGCAAAGTGAAATGGTATTAACACATTTCTAATTAACAGATGTGCATTCTTAGTGGATTTATCTCCTTTTAGAATTTTTTTGACCTTAAGATCATTGTAGTCTAACTCTGCAACTTCCTTATTATTTTGATGCTACCATTAGCCCTGGTCAACTGGAAGAAACATATTAATTTTTGTATAATTTTCAAAGAGAATGTTGGAGGCTTTCTTGATTTTAACTGTTTTTTTGAATTATCCTATAAAGGTGAAAAAAAAATTGCAACAGTATTACAGCATATCAAGGATGCTTATTACAGTCTATTAGCTACTATTTACCAAATAATTGCTTTTCAGGGAAAAATAAAACAACAAGCCAACACTAGTTTGTATCTGAGTCTCAGGTTATCTCAAGTTCCCAAAGCATCATGTTTTTAGATACAGCAATTTATTTTTTTTTAATCCAGCTATTCTTACATGTGTGGTCTAAGTTATGAGTTAGAAATGGTACTTCAGATAGATAAAACAAGAGCTTTTGACTGCAGTGCTTTGGGTCATCTTGGGGAGACAATTCATGCAGCAGTGTCCCTGATAGTTTAGGGATTAATAGACCAGAGTGTCCCATTATCAGAGTATCCCTCCCTTTACCTGTTCTATTTGAGGTGTGTGCCGTTAGGGTCTGCCATCACTGATTAGCAAACTTTCCAAATCACTACTTGCTTGCTTCTTCTCAAATTCAGAAGAGGCGGAGCACACATTTGAGGCTTCAGGGCTGCTGTTCTGCATGAAGCTCAGCACACCAGGTTTCTGTGCTGCTGTTCAGGGGGACCTCGATAACCTGGAGGAATGAACTGACAGAAATCTCATTAAGTTCAAGAAAGAGAAAGGCAACACCCTGCATGGGGAAGCAAGAAGTCCATGCACCTGTTGGGGGACAACTGGCTGGTATGTGGCTAGTCAGAATAGTGCGTGCAGGTTCTAGTGGACAACAAGTCAAGCATGAGCTAGCAGTGTGCCCTGGAAGCAAAGGTGGCCAGCAGCATTCTGAGCTGCATTAGGAAGAGCATTGGTAGGTGAAGGGAGGTGATTCTTCCCCTCCACTCAGCACTGGTGAGGTGACACCCAGGGTGCCAAGACCGGTTATAGCCTCCTCCATACAGAGAAGACATGGGCACCATGGAGCAAGTGCAGCGAAGAGCCATGAACATGACTAAGGGCTTGGAGCATCTGACATAGTAGAAAAGGCTGAGAGACATGGAATTGTTTATTCTCGGGCAAAGGTTTGTGGAGCTTTTATCCACATGTGTAAATACTTGATGGGATTGGAAGAAGATGGAACCATTTTCTTCTCCGGTGGTATTCAGACAATGGATAAGCATAAGGAAAGCTGAGGAGAGAGGTCAAGCAGTGGAAGAGATTGCCCATAAAACTTGTGGCATTACCATGGTTGGAGATACTCATAACCACACTGTACAATGTCCTGGACAACCTGCTCTAGTTGATTCTGGTTTGAGCTGGCAGCTTGTCCTTCAGTAATCCGCACATATTCCTTCCAAGTTCAATTATTCTGTAGTTCTGACATTGTCCAGGCTGCTCTGTTTTTACAGGGGCCATGAACAGCTTTCATATAATATCTGGACAATGCCCTCTGTTTATATTTCAATCTTCTCTGGTAATTTCATATGAGATGATTATCTTTTCCAATGGGGATTATTTTCATAAGTTTTGCAGATGATGGCATATTTGCAGTTCAGAGATCCAATATGAGAACTTGCTAATTTCTCTGAGGAAAAGCTTAACAGATGGCAGTCAAAAGAGAAGGTAAGGGATTGTAATATTTTGTTTTAAACGAATGAAATGCTAACATCTACAGATAGAAACTAAGAAATTCAGAAATATTTTACTGATAAAAAAAAAAAAAAAAAACAGATGTGGCAAGGGGGAGCTACAGAGCTATGCAAAATGAGAAAAGAAAGTCATCTAGGCTGTCCTGATTTGGCATTCATTAACATAGTATAGAGACAAGGAGGAGAGAAAAAAAAATACCAATCCAGTTGTGTACCTTAATACCAGAGTGCAAAAGCATAGAATTGTTACTTTAAATCAGAGTATTTGTACAGAATAGACGTAAATACCTCATACACCACTCCAGAAATGTTCCAAAATATCAGCTGAACAGGAATCGTTACTGAGGTCTGAGTCAACCAAGCATATGTAAACCAGCATTTTTTACATATGGTCAAACAGTGAAGACATACTGTTGGTTTGCTAAATCCCTTTCAGGAAGGAACCAAAAATATATGCAGAAGGCTGATTCAATGTATGTGCTGCGATTCAGTATTTAAAATAGTCCTTGGGCTGACAAGGGGATTCTTGTAGCTTTTGATTCCTGCTCATGGCTGTGTGCTTGCAGATGTTGTCCATGAGGATCTGCCCTGTGATTAACATCTCATTTCTGATCAGTCATTACTCAACTATTGCGTGATTATGATAGATTTACCAGTTCGTTTATAATCCAGACCCTGACATAGTACCTTTTTTTTTTTCTTTTCCTATGTGAGGATTTCATTATCAGGCTCTGATTTTTAAGGTGAAGTGGTTCTCCCTTACAGATCAAAATACAAGCTATTTTTTTTTTTTTTTTAAATAAGAACCCTAGGGAAAATGGAAACTCTGAAGATTTTTTTTTTTTTTTTTTTTAATTTTGTTAAGCTGTAAGTAGCTTTTGAATTGATGTTCGTATTGAGGTGTCATTCTGTGCCCAGAACAGTCACTTTGTGTCCTAAAGGATGAGAGTATCCCCTGTAATTGTGGTTTGACAATGCAAGGCTTTGGGAGGAACTGGAGGAATTCCTGCCACCCCACCTGCCTGCTTCACCCAGCTTACCTCCTACTCTGCTGATTTATGATGGGAGCGCTGCCGTGATACAGGTTGGGGAATTAATCTAGCTTTAAGGAACTTCCAAAACGTTTGAAGGTCTGATCCATAGTATGACCCCTGAAACAATTGTGCTGGCACAACTAATGCCACTGCGCTGTGGGGAGAGGAATAAGTAACAGACTTATTAAAAAAGAGGGAGACTTCAAACCCTTGGATGACCCCATGTTATCAAACTGAAGCCAAAAATCTGACTTTCTGTGATTTCCAAAAAAATACAGAAGAATAAATCAGAGGTACGTATTATTGTCTGAAAGGCATAGTGTACCACAGATAACATATGCAATTTTATTTCATTTTGTCCACCAAATATATATAGACAGCATGTGATTCTGAGTCATTACAGTGTTCACTACATGCTATAAAAAATATAATTGGTATCCTAAACCTGTCACTTTCAGTGTTTTCTTAGAGATTTTCTATTTCCATTCCATTCCTTGTAGAGTGTTATAGGACTTTTATTATTTTTATTAGCAATAAATCTCATTATTGTGGGTAAACAGGACTCCATGCTTGTTGGTTACCAGAACAGCAATTGCATATGTAACCTGATGTATATTCTGGCTGATACAACCGTATTTCACCTAAATCAAGACAGTTATTTTGCTGTTTGTAGTTTTTATCATCATTGGAGAGAAGGAAATCTGAATCAGTGTCTCATTTACGTGTCTGTTTTGTCTATAGTGGCCATCACTAGTGTAGAAAACCAAGGTTTATTTCATGAGGGAACGGGCTATAAGACCAGCTCATTGAATGCAGCCAAATTTGCTTATTTCTTGAAGTGGTTACCAGGAAACATAACGCATGTGGGAGGTGCTTTGTACCTTATCTGCTAGTGTGACTTAATGGTCACACTATTGAGCAGGATGCCTGTGCTTGGTGGCTACCTGGATCTTTTTTGCATGAGGAAGAGAAATCTTTGATTCTGATGGGCAAACATAAACTGACCAATACCAGATATTCCCGATTCTCATCCTTGCATCTTCTTCAAAAAGCATGGAAGAGATAACAACCAACCAGTTCCTATAACTAGCCATAAACTGGAGAGAAGCTGCTTGCCCACTTAAAACTCAAGAGCTGCTGCTGTATCATCATTGCTGTCTTTTCTCACTGTGGACTTCTACCAGACAGGAAAAGGAAGCCAGTATCACCTACTATGTGAGGTCTGACTGGAATATGGCACTGCCAACTGGAAAAGGTGGTTGTAAAATCTGAATATTACAACTTTCTCTTTTAAATGAAATGTCATTGGCTTACTTTGGAGGTAAAAAAAAAATAAAAATAAATATAGGAGAGAATCTAAAGTGCCTATGTTCAACACTAAATGGGTGTCAATGAACTGTATTATACATTATGAAGTGTGCAGTAAGTTTTGTGTCACTTACACAGGTACCTGATCCTTACATAATTTGATGTTTTCAAAATTCTTTCTTTCAAAACATATCTAAGGGAATGCCAGTCCTGCAGTTGCAGAATGTAGGATCCAGTGATGTTTTCTGTCTCCAACAGTCCTCATTCATCCATTGCACACCCACAGTAAGGGCAGTAAACTTGAGCTAGGGCTGTACTTGACCCAGGATATGTAGGCAGATGGTGTGGACCCACATAGCTCTGATTATATTTTTTTCAATGAAGCTGACACAAAATTCCATGAAGTGTTTGGTACTTTAATTCAAAATATTCTATAATATTTCAGTTTTAAAAGCCACCTCTGTCAAAGCTTAGTATATCAGTTTGATCTGTGTTCCGTCATGCACAAGCATGTACATACACACTTTCCTCCAGATTCCAATGCAAGAACATCATATAGTTCATAGTTTAGGACATAAATACTGTTTCAGCAGCAAATACTACATTTCAAACAGACTTGCAGATATAGGATTCATGAAGTAATTTTACTGTATGAGAAAAATTAAAAAAATGAAGCCCAAATATATCTCTTAATATATATCTACCTCATATATATCTCTTAATATTCTGGATTATGTAGCAGTTCTGAACATCAGAGCAATCACCTCAAGCAGTTTTGCTGAATTCCATTTGATTAATACCTTGGCATATTTTAGGAAAATAGAAAATATTACTTAACAATTTTTGTAATTTTATCGTGTTATGTTTAAACTGCTGATCTGGTGCAGAGGTTTAAAGTCTAAGTAAGATTTGTGGTATTTATTTTTTGCATTCTTTAATGACACTTATTATCCGGTTTAAGATGTGGGTAATGTGGTTGCAGCAGTTCGTGGTCAATTTTTTACCTGGCTAGTGTTTTGGGGTGTTTC
>NW_008631475.1:157788-165447 GCF_000691845.1 Merops nubicus | reverse complement strand
GTGTTAGCACTATGTCCCTACACAGCTTTGTGGTGTGAAGTACCTATGTTCTCAAATGTCATGAAGGTTGAAGTTTCTGAGCAGGTGGTGTCCAGAATGCTTCAAATTAGATCCAAGCTTCAATACCAAAGTCGTGAAGGTCTTGGTTTGAATTCAGCAGGCATGCAAAGAACAAATTGTGCAGAAACTGAGATTTATGATTATTGGATTTTTAAAAGCTATTTATTTTTAAAGTATTGAGGGCTTTTTTTTTTTTTTTGTCTCATAAACCATAGAACTTCTGTTAACCCTTTTGAATGTCTACCATCACTGTCAAAAGGATGGATAGTAGTTTGTGTGTTACAGGGCCCGAAGTGTTATCTGTCAGTGGATAGTTTCTTTTAGTTCAGTACTGAGGGGAGCATTTGGTAACACAGGAAGGACAGAAAATTACCTTGTTCTTTCTGCCCTGTTACATTCCATTTTTACTAGGATATAAGAATATGTTTTAGCTCTTTGTAATGTGTGGAAGAATTGCTCTTTCCTTTTAATGACTTAATGGTTACACAATTGTAGGATACATGTAAAAGGAAAAATTTTACTTCCATGTCAATTGGTGTAGAAGTGTTATGTAATTTTGCTCTATTTTGGCCTCTTCTATGTCATTTTAATGATTATCCATTATAACAGTTTAAGTGGAAAGGAGAATGGTGAGAGTATTGTGAAAAGGGTTTTTTTTGTGTGTTGTTTCTTTCTTTTTTTTTTATTCTTGCCATTTTATTAAATATTTTTAGAAGAGAACAAGGGGATTAATGTGATGTTTTTGCGTCAGTGTGTCAAAGCAGTTTTGCTTTTACAAAATAAATGTGTTGCTTTTTATTCTATTTATCTTAAAAAGAATCAAGAGTGACAGTATTTTTAAAGTACATTAAGTAAGCATTAGGACAAGAGTGATTTGCACCAAGAGACAGAGGAGTTATATTTTTTTGTTTTTTTCTCTTTCATATTGCTTAAGCACGTTTCCTTGGGAGGGAGAGAAAAAGGTGACGACGAGTTCTAGAGGTATACTTTCTTCTCATATCAGCTATAGAATTTCTATTTTAAGGATAATAGAAATTTGTTTAAAGAGACAGTCTTCGATAATATATACGCAGATTTGCATCCGCTTCATTAATAAAATGTGACGTGAACGTTTTATTCACAACACAGTGAATACACTTTGTAAAGCAAACCAGGATCTGTGTAGTGTAATTCAGTATTTGTTAGTGAATATATAGCCATGTCAACTCTTGAGAGTTTATCACAGGTGGTATGGTACCTTTTTTTTTTTCTCTAATCTGTTTGTTAACTCTTGATGGCATGAGAATGTGGAATTTGAAAAATATTTCTAAAGAAGCTGCTTTATCCATGACCAATGTGAAAGCTTTGCAAATATTTTTCAGATAATTTCCAAGTACTCGCAGTAACTTATTTTCCTTCTAGGTGATCCTCACTGCCTTTAAGTTCTGTATTTCCTGCAAATGTGCATGCACCCTTCATAGGCACAGCCATCTTTCTCACCCATATCTCAAATCAGTAGATAGTTCTAAGGATTCGTTCTGCATTTGTGAATCAGGCATCCTGAAATGCGAGCTGCCACAGTGCTGCTGTAATTGGCAGAACAGTTCATCATCTCATGCTCCATTGCCTGTAAAGCTGCTTTGAAAGTCCTTAGTTGGGGCTGCTGTTAAAACTCCTGGTTGCAGACTTTTGAAGTTGTTTTTTTACAAAAGAGAAGAAAATGTTTTTCTCTTTCTCTGTATTACTACCAGTGGCTAGTGAAGCAAAGCACTTAAAAATTGACGTATGTTCCACATGGTAATTCTAGTGGATAATTCAGAGAACTGAATGAAGACATAGCAGGAAACTGCTTGTTACCACTTCTACTTCATGAGCACCTTGGTTTTCCCCTTCCTCTTTCCTTCCTCTTTCCTTCCTCTTTCCTTCCTCTTTCCTTCCTCTTTCCTTCCTCTTTCCTTCCTCTTTCCTTCCTCTTTCCTTCCTCTTTCCTTCCTCTTTCCTTCCTCTTTCCTTCCTCTTTCCTTCCTCTTTCCTTCCTCTTTCCTTCCTCCATTTTTCTATACCGGTTATTTTTCCTCTCCTTGCTGATATTTTTAGCTTGTATTTCTCCAGATACTCTCCTAAGTCTGAAGCTGTGGTCTTCTCCTTCCCATTAATAAAATCCATTCTGACTTCCATTTTAAGCACCACAGGGTGATCAGCACCATTTTCTTGCTTTAGAGAGATGGAGAAAAAGCTCTCCATTTGACTTCATATGCTGAAAAACATATATCTGACTTTCAAAGCCCAAACACTGAGCAGATGTAGGACTTTCCTAGAATTTCCTGTTCATAAGTGCTTGGAGAAAAGCATCTGGTTTCTCACTGTACCCATTTACAGCAAAAAGTGACAACCAGAATTTTTCTTCCCATGTTCAGAGAGAATTTGGGAAGGATAAAAATAGGTCAGTGACTTTATGAGGTGTAGCAGATGGGTACAATTTATATCAAAGGTTATACAGGATCTGTGTTCTGCTTGAACCAAATCCTTCGGTTTCATACCAGTATGACCATACTCATACTAACACTGCCATTGAAAAGTACGTAGGAAGTCAGTAAGATTTGTCTTAGGAAAATGTGTCACTTTGTGGAACTCTTTGGAAGAGTAATGTGCAAAAACAGCAGCAATAACATAACTTGGAGTCCTGATGGATAATTCACCAATGTGACAGTGCAAGCCTTGTCTAGCAGTACTAACTAATAGTGTGACAGCTCACCTGAAGGTTGCATCTTCTGCAGGAAGAGTCACGCCTGTTTGACAAATACTGCTCATAGACAGTATTGTAAACAGTTGTAGCTGCCTGAAGATGTAACAAAATAGCTGCTACGTAGCAGAATTATGATGATCAACAGTAGTAATGTGGTTTCAGTACCTAAAGCCACCAATCAGCTGGTGGAATCTCCCTGTAGTAGGCACCACATAGTCCCTTGCAGTCTGGACATGTGGTTAGATATGTTAGGAAAACCACAAATAAATTGATTTTGCAGGGAAATATAAAGAAATTATTGTGACTAGCTTCATGAGAACCAGTGGAAGCCTAACAGCTCTTGAATGTATCAACAAAATTATGGGAGAAGCTGTATACAAGTTCAAAGCACAAATACTATAAATGTCTATGAAGTGTCAATTTATACATCTTTGGTTTTGTCCTGGCTAATGCAAGATCGAGTGCTGACAACGGGCACTGCTGAAGGTACCCTGGGAATGTGTAAATGGAAGAATATCTCTTTCACAGAAATGTTCTAACTGTTCACTTCTGAATGCCAGAACAATCTTATGTGCCCAAACACACTTTGTTCTGTCTCTTATGCTCTAATTTATTTTCATCGTGTGCTGTGAAGTCCTGCTTGGAGTGTCTATTCTCAGCATAAAACTGTTTTTCAAATTTCTATTAAGATTAAGGTGAAAAATTAATGAACCATTCACTTCAGATATTTCAAAACTAATAGTGTTCTATTATTAATGCAGTAGAAAGTCAAAGATGTGGGTATGTACAATTATGGTTCAGTGTTCAGTCAGACTACTTTTTTCCATATTTTGGGAAGACATGATTAAAACAGTGTTTCAGGTCATAGATGGAATTATTTTAATGAATTTTATCAGTAAACTTTTTAGACAGTTTTATTTATTAACTTTTTGTTTTATCAGATCCTGGCAGAGGGTGACTTTATTAAACAGATAATATTCAAATATAATAGGCTGTTCAATCATTCTCTGAATCTGGAATTCAAATAAAAATTAACAGAAAGTTGATTTTAGTAGTCCAAATACTTTAGAGAAAATAAATAAAAGCCTAATTGCTGAAGAATAATGGGGAAGCTGTGAGTAAAGCAATATTCTTTTAACTAGAAAAGTATGACGTTGTGACTAAATCTCTTTTGCATCATGTGCTCTGATTTTTCAGCCTTGACAAAAGTCATTGAAACAATGGTAAAATTATACTTTAACCCAGAATTGAGTGGCGTATGGTACACAAGTATTACTGATAAATTCTCCCAGTAAAACCTTTTCAGAAATCTCAGAATATGTTACCAATACCAGTGATGGAACACTATGAGATGCCAAATTACAAGTATGTAGCCCAGTCTGAGCAGTATGGAAACTGATGCTCAGGTTTTGTGCTTGGGTTGGAAAAGAAAAAAACAAACCACAGTCACTGCAAAAGTAGAAATATAGTCCTCACTTTCTGTGCAGAAACTTTCTAAAGATATCTCTTTTTGTGCTCCTAACATTAACTTCATAATTGACTAGCATATTTTTTTTCCTTGAATTCTAGTATGTTCTGAAGGGTCTTTCGTAAATCAGTAGCAGTTGTTAGACTTGCATAGAGGAAGGAATTCTGTTTCTTGAAAGATTTTCATGGCATAAAACTAAAGTTATCGTATAAAACTAAATACATTTATTAGTATTATGGTATAAAACCAAATTTCATTACAATAAAATTCTCAAATTTAAATTATTCTCTAAGCATTTGTTGTGCAGAAGGAAAGCAACTCTTTATTTTTTTTTCTTAAAGCATTTTTTACTATTAATTCCAATGCTGCTTTTTTGTAAATAGTTCAGAAGTTCACTGACAAGAGAACTGTGTAGGAATGAAGCCCAGACAAGGTGTCAAGAGGTCATGTAATCTAGTGCCTTCCCTCAGGGAGGGAATCAACCATATCTATGTCATTCCTGACAGACTTGTTTAGCGTTTTCTTTAAAAAGATTTCAGTTGTAGAGATTTTACCACCTGCCTAGGCAAGTCTTTATCAATTCATCATAGTATAAAGTTTTTCTTGCAAATAACTTAAAATATCCCTTTCTATGTTTTAAATGTTTTTTTGTTTTGTTTTAATTTCCCCCCCCATATTTCAAACTCCATCTTACATCATGAAATGATGCATTTTTAAACATGGGAGGTGTTCTCCTCTAAGTTGTTCTCAAAAGTGTATCTTTCACAGTTTATTCAGGTGTGAAGCTCAAGTTGTGGGTAAACGGAGAGAGGTGCTTTTCATCTGCAGCATCTTGAGCTTCATTGCTCCTGTGATAGAGTCTGCAGACTGACAAACAACAGATAGAAAATATCTCAGTTACACATCTCTGATGGATGTTTTAGGCTTCTTTTTGATTACAGAAACAGACTGAAAGCTTGAGCAAAATGACTTTACTGAAGTCACAACTTTGAGGATTTGTCAACTGTGCCCAATTTCATTAAGACAAAACTTTTTCTAAATGATAATGATCTGAACCAGTTCCACCTTTCCACTTAAAAATTTGTCTGATTCATTTGAAGTGAACACTGAATAATTGAACAATGCTTTTTTTCCCCCCCATAATTAAATTTTGTAGCCTTGGTTGATTTTTGCATTATGATGAAGGCCATATATAAGAAGTCTCAGGAGTTTCTAACACAAGAATAATTAAAAGGAGGACATGTGTGGATTTCTTTTTTTTTTTTTTTTTTTTTTTTTTTTTTTTTTTTTTTTTTTGTGTTATGATTCAGTAACAACCCTCTTGAAGTAATGTTGAAGAAATATATTAGGACATGTGCTGCTGATTTCTGATAGCTTCTTCCCTTTGTGACCGTAGTCACAGAGAATGTAAAGGATGCCTTCTGGTTGTAAAGAACTCCCTGTCAACAGATCATGTGCTGTTTGTTTCATAAAGGTCTTGGAAGGAGGCCTTGTATTCTGAATCTCTAGCTGGAAGTCTGGAAGTGATTCAGAATAGGCAGGTATACTGGAAAGCTTTTAGAATTTTGCAGGTTGTACTAGAGCTGGTTTCTGCCCCATGCTGTGACCTTCCTTTTCTGTAGTGGGCTTTTCATCTGCAAGGGAGTTCTTGCTTTCCATGGGAAGAGATGATGTCTTTATTAGGCTAGCTGAAATAATTGAGAAAAACAGATGAGCAGTTTGTCCTGAAGCACTTCAGAGCATTTCCGGCTGCACTGTTGGGCTTTTTTTTTGGGGGGGGGGGCTTTTTTTTTTTTTTTCCCCCAGTTCTGTCAGTTGGTCTCCCAAAATATCTCATTATCTCATCAGAAACCTTCCCATGCTTAAATGTTGGATAGGCACGTGTGTGAAAACTCATTTTTTTCAGTTAAAGGAAGATTTTAAAATATGTATGCATCTGCTGATACTGTGAGGTTTATGCTGTGTCTTCTAAAGGTCTTAAAGCTGTAATGAAGTATTCTGATGCTTTGTGATCTGTACCTTCCTCCACTTGATGTGTCTGTTTAGTATGCTCTTATTCCAGACCTCCTTCAGCTAAGCTTTCAGCCTTCCATCACAGAAACACCCCTGCATTTATGAAAGAAATTATAGTCACCTTAGCTGAATTGAACCTGCTTTGAGTCAATGAGATGATCTGATTGTATTCTTTAGAAAAGGAAGGCATATATTAAAATGTTCAGGCTTTTTGGTATATGCAGGGAAGCGTGTCTTATCAAGTTGTTAGTGTATCATCAACATGCATCCTCTGTGGTGTGATGCTTGTCAAAGTGCTCACAAAGTGCTCAGTGTGGTAGGTAGCTCACACCTTAAACAGATTTAGTAGGTAGCAAAACTTCTGTAGAATTTAAACATTTTGGCATCCCTAGCCAAAAGAATAGCCTGGTAAGGAGCAGCATCATTCAGTGCAGGCAGATATTTACACATTGTTTCAGGCTGTTTAAATATCTGCTCTTCCCTGTAGGGCTGTGTTCAGTCCTTACTTGGATATGAAAGTTATTGCTGATCAGTAATTCTATTTTTCAGACTCTTTTAGCTGCATACCAATTGAATTTGTTGTGGTTTACATCACATACAATCTAGTATCTGCTTGGACTCTGACACTTTATTTCTTGTGGAACTATTCCCCAAATGCTGTAATATGTACATGTAATTTTATGGCACATGTTCTTGAAGGGTTGAGGGATTTTTCTCAGCAAGGTAAGTGCAAAATAGCAGCTTAACTAAATCAGTTTCTTTAAAATGGGTTGTAGTTATTTTGGGGTTTTGTTTGGTTTATGCAGAACAGAAATCTTCTAATTTTAATTTACTAAATTGCTGTTTTCTCTCTTTTGTTTAAGATGGGAGCTACAGACAAAATCGACTGAACCTGACAACACTGTTAGTACAACCAATTTCTGCAGCACTTGCCAAAAAAATCGTTTCCTTACCTGAGGACACTGTCCAAAAAGATAGGTGTATACCCCTCCAGCTGCCAGCTACAGGTAATGCTTCTTAAATAGTTTTTTCTTCTACCTGTGAAATGTTCTTCAAGGACTCCAAATCCATTTTCTATAACTGTATGTAACTAAGAGGTTTAGCTTTAAATCTTAATACTGACTTCAAAAACTTCCTATCTAGAGAGGCATCTCTGGGGAGGTTCAGTTAGTGCTGCCGTATGGTTCTGGTTTGTTAGGCCTTGTTGTACTACTGAGAATGTGATTTTAACATTAAGGCACCAGTAGCAGTATCAAAGTTAATTCCGTCTTCTTTCTGCCTCTGGTATAATAACACTGTAATTCTAAACAGTGATATATCTTTCTGGTTTATTTAATTTGTGTCTGCTATGGAATAAACAATGTATTGCTGTCTGAACCTTCAGGCACCTTTT